>NC_047105.1:51345540-51620555 GCF_902500255.1 Thalassophryne amazonica | reverse complement strand
CATACATATACACACGCACACATACACACACGCATACATATACACACGCATACACACACGCACACACGCATACATACACACACACACACGCATACACACACACGCATACATATACACACACACGCATACATATACACACACACGCATACATATACACATACACACACACGCATACATATACACGCATACACACACACGCATACATATACACGCATACACACACACGCATACATATACACGCATACACACACACGCATACATATACACACACACACACACACGCATACATATACATGCATACATATACACACACACACGCATACATACATGCATACATATACACACACACACACACATATATACACGCATACATATACACACACACACACACACATATATACACGCATACATATACACACACACACACATATACACGCATACATATACACACACATATACACGCATACATACACACACACACATATACACGCATACATACACACACACACATATACACGCATACATACACACACACATATATACACGCATACATACACACACACACACATATACACGCATACATACACACACACACACATATACACGCATACATACACACACACACACATATACACGCATACATACACACACACACATATATATACACGCATACATACACACACACACATATATATACACGCATACATACACACACACACATATATATACACGCATACATACACACACACACATATATATACAACGCATACATACACACACACACATATATATACACGCATACATACACACACACACATATATATACACGCATACATACACACACACATATATACACGCATACATACACACACACATATATACACGCATACATACACACACACATATATACACGCATACATACACACACATATATATATACACGCATACATACACACACACACATATATATATACACGCATACATACACACACACACATATATATACACGCATACATACACACACACACATATATATACACGCATACATACACACACACACATATATATACACGCATACATACACACACACACATATATACACGCATACATACACACACACACATATATATACACGCATACATACACACACACACATATATATACACGCATACATACACACACACACATATATATACACGCATACATACACACACACACATATATATACACGCATACATACACACACACATATATATACACGCATACATACACACACACACATATATATACACGCATACATACACACACACACATATATATACACGCATACATACACACACACACATATATATACACGCATACATACACACACACACATATATATACACGCATACATACACACACACACATATATATACACGCATACATACACACACACACATAATATACACGCATACATACACACACATATAATACACGCATACATACACACACACACATATATATACACGCATACATACACACACACATATATATACACGCATACATACACACACACACACATATATACACGCATACATACACACACACATATATACACGCATACATACACACACACATATATACACGCATACATACACACACACATATATACACGCATACATATACACACACACACACACATATATACATGCATACATACACACACACACACACACATATATACACGCATACATATACACACACGCATACATATACACACACACACACACACACACATATATACACGCATACATATACACACACGCATACATATACACACACACACACACATATATACACGCATACATACACACATATATACACGCATACATATACACACACACATATATACACGCATACATACACACATATATACACGCATACATACACACATATATACACGCATACATATACACACACACACATATATACACGCATACATACACACATATATACACGCATATATACACACATATATACACGCATACATACACACATATATACACGCATATATACACACATATATACACGCATACATATACACACACACACACACACACACACACATATATACACATATATACATACATATTTACATATATGTATATACATATATGCATACATACATATATGTATATATATGTATATACTAGGGGTGGGCAAACATAAAAAATCTTAATCGCATTAACTCATTGACTTTCTGTGATTAATCATGATTAATCGCATGGTATATGTGAAACCCAAAAATGAATTCAAAAGCCGCTTAAAAGCACAGTTTTATTTGAAAATGTAAATGAACATTGCATAAATTTGAAAATGTAAATTTCAACTGAAACACACTAATGAAATCAAATACAAAACCACTGGCAGGTAATTTGTTATCCTGTTTCATATCAAAATAACAATATTCATGTCCATGACTAAATGTAATAAAACAAATACGTCACAATTGTACACATACCACAATTTGATATGTGTACAATTGTGATGTATTTGTTTTAGTATATTTAGATTTTGTTGTGATTTGGCACTTTATAAGCCGATTAAACTGAATTGAAATTGAACATTTTATTGAGTTTTAAAGTAAATAAATATGAATTTGGTCACTGGATCCTTAAACTTTGTACATAATGAACTCTACTTGGTGAATCCTTGATCTCTGGACATACGAGGTCTGTCCATAAAGTATCGTACCTTTTTATTTTTTTCAAAAACTATATGGATTTCATTCATATGTTTTTACGTCAGACATGCTTGAACCCTCGTGCGCATGCGTGAGTTTTTCCACGCCTGTCGGTGACATCATTCGCCTGTGAGCACGCCTTGTGGAAGGAGTGGTCCCGCCCCCTCGTCGGATTTTGATTGTCTGGAAATGGCGGAATGATTTGGACTTTTTTTCCATCAGAATTTTTTCAGAAGCTGTTAGAGACTGGCACCTAGAAACCATTCGAAAAATTTATCTGGCTTTCAGTGAAAATTTTACGGGCTTCACAGAGAATAAGGACTTTAACTACAGCTTTAAGGACCCCTTTAAGGACGGTCGGTGCGCCGTGCTGCGAGCTGAGACGATGCGGCACAAACCACTGGATCATTTCTAAGCTGATGGCTCTGTGGATACGAGACCGTCGTGTGCTCTTTCTCTGGTTATCACAAGACCTGGACATCAGCCATTTTCCGGCAGATTTCACTTTTAACAAGAGATTTTGCCATGGAAAGCCGCGCGGAGGTTTCGCGCATCACGACCGATTCGCTGATGAAGCGAGACAAAGGAACACCTCCGTTTCGGAGTGTTAGAGGACGAGTTGGGACATGTCTATCTCGGCTTTCAGTGCATACCAGTCGAGTGAGTATAAAAGAACTTGTGGAGAGCTGGATACGTACCAACCTTAAAGGCTGATGAGAGAATATGGGGTGTTTCTGTCGGTGTAAGGACTTCCCACGGAGCGGGACGTCACGCAGCGCTTCCAGGCGCCATCGTCGGCCTGTTTCGACCTGAAAACATCCTAATTTAAGGCTTAATTCACCCAGGACGTCGTGAGAGAACAGAGAAGATTCAGAAGAGGCCGGCATAAGGACTTTATGCGGACATTCCACTGTTTAAGAACATTTTGTAATGAAAGACGTGCGAGCAAATTCGCCGAGTCGTTTCCGTGACGACTCGGCAAATCTGTGTGCGCCGCGACAGGAAAAACACCTCCGTGTTGAAAACCATTTGTAAAATTCAGGCGGCTTTTGATGGCTTTCAACAAATGAGTAACTGAGAAATTGTTTAACAGCTTGGGCATGTTCCAACTTGCCCGTTAAGGTTTCCAACAGAGGTGTTTTTCCTGTCGCGACCCCCCGCGGTCGGGTCCGGCCCGACATGCGACTCTGCCTGCACGTTCTTTCATTACAAAATGTCCGTTAACAATGGAATGTCCGAACAAACTCCTCATGCCGACTTCTTCTGAAAGTTTTCTGTTCTCTGACGACATCCTGGGTCAACAGAGCCTGAAATGTGTAAGTTTTCAACTTCAAACGGCGAGACGCTGCCGCCTCGAAGCGCAGATCGCCGTCAGGCACTGTGGGCCGTCCTTACGGCGACACTACCAAACCAAAATCTCTCAGCCGCCGTTAAAATTTTTACCGAAAACCAGCTGAATTTATCAAATGGTGTCCACTCAGTTGTGCCTTACAGTTTTGAAAAAATTTTGATCAAACAAAGCAGCAGTCTCTGAGCCATTCCTAAACAATGAAAAAAATCGACGACAGGGTGGGCGACTCCTCACTCAAAGACTGCCCACAGGCGAATGAAGTAACCGACAGGCGTGAAAAAAACTCTCGCATGCCCACGAGGGTTCAAGCATGTCTGATGTAATCACACGTGATTCAAATCCATATGGTTTTTGAAAAAAATAATAAGGTCGGATACTTTTCTAATAGACCTCGTATATATGCATACACACACACACACACACACACACATATATATATATATATATATATATATATATATACACGAGGTCTGTTAGAAAAGTATCCGACCTTTTTATTTTTTTCAAAAACCTGATGGATTTGAATCACGTGTGCTTGCATGAGCCAACCTTGAACCTTCGTGCGCATGCGTGAGTTTTTTCTTTGCAAGGAAATGGTGGAACAACTGGAGCAGCACGACTGCATCAAATTTTGCCAGAAACGGGGCAACAGCCAGGTGGAAACCATTAGGATTATTCAGACAGCTTTCGGTGACGATGCTATGGGCATCACACAGATTAAGGAGTGGTACAACCAGTTTAAAGACATCCGCACAATGGTGGAGAGCGAGCCACGCTCCGGTCGACCATCAACATGCTGAAATGACCAGATCATAGTCGTGTGACTATCCGAGAAATTGTGGAATTTCTCGGATAGTCACACAACTGAAAAGCCACCAAAAGCCGTCTGAATCTTCCGAATGGTGGAAGAGCTGGGCACGTTACAGCATGTCCTGTGAGGCTTCAACACGGTGGCGCTTTTGCTGCGCCATCAGTTTTGTGCCGAAGCCATCGGCATGAATTTCGCTCCAACTCTTTTCATGGCAAAATCTTCTGTCACAGTGGAACGTGCCAAAAAAGTGCTGATGTCCACCTCTTCCACAATTTATCGGATAGTCACACGACGGTTCCTGCATCACCACAGAGTTCACTTTGGAAATGATCGTGCTGCTCCAGTTGTTCCGCCATTTCCTTGCAAAGAAAAAACGACGAGAGACTCCACCCATCCTCACACAAAGGCTGCTTACAAGCAAATGACGCAATAGACAGGTGTGAAAAAACTCACACATGCGGAAGAAGGTTCAAGGTTGGCTCATGCAAGCACACGTGATTCAAATCCATCAGGTTTTTGAAAAAAATAAAAAGGTTGGATACTTTTGTAACAGGCCTCGTACACACATACACACACACACACACACACACACACACACACACACACACACACACACACACACACACACACACACACACACACACACCTGGGCATCTACTGGTGGTTGGCTCTCACTGCGGTATTGTATCACTTCCTGTTCCGGAGCACAGCGGTGTTTTGCTGTATCTGTTAGCTGTTTAATCTGCGCAGTTAGATTGATCTAGTTAAGTAGATAACGATTTCTTTCACAGTGTATTCTTCACGTGCCTTAACTAAAGCACTCCTTCTGCTGAATCACCTCTAAATTATTTACACATTATTCACTTTGTGTGTTTTTAGGAATCCTCTAGCTTAGCGCAGCTACTAGCTCTTAGCCGGTTTAGCATGGCGGCTTCTCCTGTCTCTCCCACACTTTTCTGCTCTGGGTGTGAAATGTTTAGTTATTCCTCGGCCTCCTTTAGCAGTAATGGTACTTGTAATAAGTGTAGCTTATTCGTAGCTTTGGAGCCCAGGCTGGGCGAATTGGAGACTCGGCTCTGCACCTTGGAAAATCCTACAGCTAGCCAGGCCCCTGTAGTCGGTGCGGACCAAGGTAGCTTAGCCACCATTAGTTCCCCTCCCGCAGATCCCGAGCAGCCGGGAAAGCAGGCCGACTGGGTGACTGTGAGGAGGAAGCGTAGTCCTAAACAGAAGCCCCATGTACACCGCCAACCCGTTCACATCTCTAACCGTTTTTCCCCACTCGGCAACACACCCGCCGAGGAACAAACTCTGATTATTGGCGACTCTGTTTTGAGAAATGTGAAGTTAGCGACACCAGCAACCATAGTCAATTGTCTTCCGGGGGCCAGAGCAGGCGACACTGAAGGAAATTTGAAACTGCTGGCTAAGGCTAAGCGTAAATTTGGTAAGATTGTAATTCACGTCGGCAGTAATGACACCCGGTTACGCCAATCGGAGGTCACTAAAATTAACATTGAATCGGTGTGTAACTTTGCAGAAACAATGTCGGACTCTGTAGTTTTCTCTGGGCCCCTCCCCAATCAGACCGGGAGTGACATGTTTAGCCACATGTTCTCCCTGAATTGCTGGCTGTCTGAGTGGTGTCCATAAAATGAGGTGGGCTTCATAGATAATTGGCAAAGCTTCTGGGGAAAACCTGGTCTTGTTAGGAGAGACGGCATCCATCCCACTTTGGATGGAGCAGCTCTCATTTCTAGAAATCTGGCCAATTTTCTTAAATCCTCCAAAACGTGACTACCCAGGGTTGGGACCAGGAAGCAGAGTTGTAGTCTTACACACCTCTCTGCAGCTTCTCTCCCCCTGCCATCCCCTCATTACCCCATCCCCGTAGAGACGGTGCCTGCTCCCAGACCACCAATAACCAGCAAAAATGTATTCAAGCATAAAAATTCAAAAAGAAAAAATAATATAGCACCTACAACTGCACCACAGACTAAAACAGTTAAATGTGGTCTATTAAACATTAGATCTCTCTCTTGCCGTCTCAGCCAAGGCCTGTGCTCTCCAAGGTAGAAAGGAGGATTATCACAGGGGCAACATCCACACATTTTTGTGATAAGTTTGATCCTCTTCTTTTTAGTGAATGCACTGAAATTGATGGCCTTGTGAACAGCTTTAACGGTCACTGTGCAACCATCTTGGATCAAGTTGCACCACTTAAATCTAAGAATGCATCTTGTGAAAAGTTCTGCCCCTGGATTAATGATCATGAATCTAAGGAGATCTTGTCGTCAAATTGAACGCTTGTGGAAATCTACAAAATTGGAGGTCCACAGGCTGCATTTGAGAGACCTAATAGCCTCCCTAAATAAGATGTTAGAAGAGGCCAGGGCAAACTACTTCAAACTGCTGATTTCCTCTAATAGAGGAAATCCCAAGGGGCTCTTTGAAACTATTAGCTCTATTGTGGCACCTGCTACTTATGTCACTCCTGTTCACTATAAAACTGCTAGTGATGAGTTTCTGACTTTCTTTATTGATAAGGTCAGGGCTATAAAAGATAGACTGCCACAGTCAGTGCCACCTTGTCAAGGCCCCCAGCATATGGGACCACCCCCTCAATGCTGGGCATCATTTGCTCCTGTTACACAGGAGGACATTTTATCCATTATCAGCAAAATGAAACCATCTTCTAGTACACTAGATGTTCTTCCTTTTAGACTTTTCATGAATGTATTTGATTCTATTGGGCCATGTGTTGCCAAAATGTTTAATATGTCCCTGTCGACTGGTGTGTTCCCCAGTTCTTTTAAGCATGCTGTTGTGGAGCCACAGCTTAAGAAAGCTGGACTGGACCCTACAGATCTGAAGCACTTTAGGCCAATATCAAAAACCCCCTTCCTGGCTAAAGTCCTGGAAAAATTGGTCTGTGCCCAACTAACTTTCTTTTTGCAGACTAACAACATTTATGACACTTTTCAATCTGGGTACCGTGAGTTTTACTCCACTGAAACGGCTCTGTTGAAAGTGTCGAGTGACATTATGATGGCCGCTGACACTGGCAAATGCACTGTCTTGGTTTTGTTGGATTTGTCATCTGCATTTGACACAGTTGACCATGGCATCCTGATAAGGAGACTACAGGATCTGGTGGGGATGTCGGGTCCTGTATTAGAGTGGTTTAGCTCCTAACTGGTTGGTAGAACTTTTAGTGTGTCTGTTGATAATGTGATGTCTGAGTCTGCTGACCTTTTGTGGGGTGTGCCGCAGGGCTCGGTTCTGGGACCTATTTTATTTCTTTTGTATATCATCCCTCTCGGCAAGTTGATCCAGCAGGTTTGTGACGTATCCTATCATATCTATGCTGATGACCTGCAGCTGTACTGCTCCTTTAAAACAACTGAGTCCCAGAAACTCAATTCTTTAACCAATTGTCTCACCAAAGTTAAGGAATGGTTCAGTGAAAACAGCTTGCAGCTGAACTCTGATAAGACAGAAACATTGACTGTTGCTCCGGAGAGTGCCGTGCCTGCTATTAGGCTGCACCTTGGTGAACTGAATAGTTCAGTTAAGGGCAGCCTGCGCAATCTTGGCATTATCTTGGATAAAGGGATGTCTCTGGAACATCATACGAAACAGTTAGTTAGGAACTGTTTTTTCCAAATCCGGAATATCTCTGAACTTCGAAAAATGGTGTCTTTTGAAGAGTTAGATGATTGTACATGCTTTTATATCTTCGCGACTGGATTACTGTAACAGCCTGTTCACGTGTCTTAATAAGAAAGAACTGGCTCGTTTGCAGGTTGTGCAAAACTCAGCTGCACGGCTTCTGACCTGCACCCACAGGAGAGCCCATATTAGCCCAATACTCAAGTCCCTGCATTGGCTCCCTGTCTCGTTTAGGACAAATTATAAAATCCTGGTGCTTACATTTAGAGTTCTGCATGGGCAGGCTCCGGAATACATCAAGGAACTGATCCAACCGTAAAATATGTTTTTTTCTGGGTATAGGGAGGAGGAAGGGTAATGAGGGTTAGGGTGTTTTTGTTTTTTGCTTCGGCTTGTAAATATATAGTATTTTGTATGTAAGTAGGTATGTGTAGGTGTATATTTATGTTTGTGTATATATATGTGTATGTATGTATATGTGTATATATGTGTATGTATATGTGTATGTATGTTGATGTGTATATGTATGTGTATATATATGTATATATATATATATATTGATATCGGTTTAGGTGTGTAGGAATCTATGTGTATATGTGGCAAAGGGTATTACTGGTTGTGGGGAAGAAGGGGTAGGGATAAATAAGCTGATGCTTCACCCTACCCCTTTTCGGACATGTTGGGTACACAGTAGGAACTTTTTTGTTGTTGTCTTTACTGATCTATCTTGTAATTGTTGTTGTATCACATGTTTGAAATAAACAGTTTTCATTCATTCATTCATTCATTCATTCAACCGTATGTGTCCACCAGGGGCCTGAGGTCCTCCAACCTGAACATGCTGATGGTTCCCCGTACCTGTTTTAAAACTCGAGGGGACAGATCTTTTAAAGCCGTGGCGCCGCGCCTTTGGAATGAGCTTCCCTGCTCCCTTCGCTCGATAGACTCTGTCGATGTTTTTAAAAAGCAACTTAAGACTCACCTTTTTAAAATTGCATTTTAGCTTGATTTTCTTTTAAATGTTTGTATGTGTTATTTTGTATTTATTGATTTTATCATGTGAAGCACTTTGTGACCCTGGTCTGTGAAAAGTGCTATATAAATAAAGTTTACTTACTTACTTCTAAGTCCCTGTTAGTAAATGATATAATAATTGATCAACATATTGATTTATTCTGCCTTACAGAAACCTGGTTACAGCAGGATGAATATGTTAGTTTAAATGAGTCAACACCCCCGAGTCACACTAACTGCCAGAATGCTCGTAGCACGGGCCGAGGCGGAGGATTAGCAGCAATCTTCCACTCCAGCTTATTAATTAATCAAAAACCCAGACAGAGCTTTAATTCATTTGAAAGCTTGTCTCTTAGTCTTGTCCATTTAAATTGAAAGTCCCAAAAAACAGTTTTATTTGTTGTTATCTATCGTCCACCTGGTCGTTACTGTGAGTTTCTCTGTGAATTTGCGGACCTTTTCTCTGACTTAGTGCTTAGCTCAAATAAGATAATTATAGTGGGCGATTTTAACATCCACACAGATGCTGAGAATGACAGCCTCAACACTGCATTTAATCTATTGTTAGACTCGATTGGCTTTGCTCAAAATGTAAATGAGTCCACCCACCACTTTAATCATACCTTAGATCTTGTTCTGACTTATGGTATGGAAATTGAAGACTTAACAGTATTCCCTGAAAACCCCCTTCTGTCTGATCATTTCTTAACATTTACATTTACTCTGATGGACTACCCAGCAGTGGGGAATAAGTTTCATTACAGTAGAAGTCTTTCAGAAAGCGCTGTAACTAGGTTTAAGGATATGATTCCTTCTTTATGTTCTCCAATGCCATATACCAACACAGGGCAGAGTAGCTACCTAAACTCTGTGAGTGAGATAGATTATCTTGTCAACAGTTTTATATCCTCATTGAGGACAACTTTGGATGCTGTAGCTCCTCTGAAAAAGAGAACCTTAAATCAGAAGTGCCTGACTCCGTGGTATAACTCACAAACTCGCAGCTTAAAGCAGATAACCCATAAGTTGGAGAGGAAATGGTGTCTCACTAATGTAGAAGATCTTCACTTAGCCTGGAAAAAGAGTCTGTTGCTCTATAAAAAAAGCCCTCCGTAAAGCTAGGACATCTTACTACTCATCACTAATTGAAGAAAATAAGAACAACCCCAGGTTTCTTTTCAGCACTGTAGCCAGGCTGACAAAGAGTCAGAGCTCTACTGAGCTGAGTATTCCTTTAACTTTAACTAGTAATGACTTCATGACTTTCTTTGCTAATAAAATTTTAACTATTAGAGAAAAAAATTACTCATAACCATCCCAAAGACATATCGTTCTCTTTGGCTGCTTTCAGTGATGCCGGTATTTGGTTAGACTCTTTCTCTCCGATTGTTCTGTCTGAGTTATTTTCATTAGTTACTTCCTCCAAACCATCAACATGTCTATTAGACCCCATTCCTACCAGGCTGCTCAAGGAAGCCCTACCATTAATTAATGCTTCGATTTTAAATATGATCAATCTTTGTCTTTATTAGTTGGCTATGTACCACAGGCTTTTAAGGTGGCAGTAATTAAACCATTACTTAAAAAGCCATCACTTGACCCAGCTATCTTAGCTAATTATAGGCCAATCTCCAACCTTCCTTTTCTCTCAAAAATTCTTGAAAGGGTAGTTGTAAAACAGCTAACTGAACATCTGCAGAGGAATGGTCTATTTGAAGAGTTTCAGTCAGGGTTTAGAATTCATCATAGTACAGAAACAGCATTAGTGAAGGTTACAAAAGATCTTCTTGTGGCCTCAGACAGTGGACTCATCTCTGTGCTTGTTCTGTTAGACCTCAGTGCTGCTTTTGATACTGTTGACCGTAAAATTTTATTACAGAGATTAAAGCATGCCATAGGTATTAAAGGCACTGCGCTGCGGTGGTTTGAATCATATTTATCTAATAGATTACAATTTGTTCATGTAAATGGGGAATCTTCTTCACAGACTAAGGTTAATTATGGAGTTCCACAAGGTTCTGTGCTAGGACCAATTTTATTCACTTTATACATGCTTCCCTTAGGCAGTATTATTAGACAGCATTGCTTAAATGTTCATTGTTACGCAGATGATACCCAGCTTTATCTATCCATGAAGCCAGAGGACACACACCAATTAGCTAAACTGCAGGATTGTCTTACAGACATAAAGACATGGATGACCTCTAATTTCCTGCTTTTAAACTCAGATAAAACTGAAGTTATTGTTCTTGGCCCCACAAATCTTAGAAACATGGTGTCTAACCAGATCCTTACTCTGGACGGCATTACCCTGACCTCTAGTAATACTGTGAGAAATCTTGGAGTCATTTTTGATCAGGATATGTCATTCAATGCGCATATTAAACAAATATGTAGGACTGCTTTTTTGCATTTGCGCAATATCTCTAAAATTAGAAAGGTCTTGTCTCAGAGTGATGCTGAAAAACTAATTCATGCATTTATTTCCTCTAGGCTGGACTATTGTAATTCATTATTATCAGGTTGTCCTAAAAGTTCCCTGAAAAGCCTTCAGTTAATTCAAAATGCTGCAGCTAGAGTACTGACAGGGACTAGAAGGAGAGAGCATATCTCACCCATATTGGCCTCTCTTCATTGGCTTCCTGTTAATTCTAGAAAAGAATTTAAAATTCTTCTTCTTACTTATAAGGTTTTGAATAATCAGGTCCCATCTTATCTTAGGGACCTCATAGTACCATATCACCCCAATAGAGCGCTTCGCTCTCAGACTGCAGGCTTACTTGTAGTTCCTAGGGTTTGTAAGAGTAGAATGGGAGGCAGAGCCTTCAGCTTTCAGGCTCCTCTCCTCTGGAAACAGCTCCCAATTCGGATCAGGGAGACAGACACCCTCTCTACTTTTAAGATTAGGCTTAAAACTTTCCTTTTTGCTAAAGCTTAGAGTTAGGGCTGGATCAGGTGACCCTGAACCATCCCTTAGTTATGCTGCTATAGACTTAGACTGCTGGGGGGGTTCCCATGATGCACTGAGCGTTTCTTTCTCTTTTTGCTCTGTATGCACCACTCTGCATTTAATCATTAGTGATTGATCTCTGCTCCCCTCCACAGCATGTCTTTTTCCTGGTTCTCTCCCTCAGCCCCAACCAGTCCCAGCAGAAGACTGCCCCTCCCTGAGCCTGGTTCTGCTGGAGGTTTCTTCCTGTTAAAAGGGAGTTTTTCCTTCCCACTGTCGCCAAGTGCTTGCTCACAGGGGGTCGTTTTGACCGTTGGGGTTTTTCCGTAATTACTGTATGGCTTTGCCTTACAATATAAAGCGCCTTGGGGCAACTGTTTGTTGTGATTTGGCGCTATATAAATAAAATTGATTTGATTTGATACATAGACACACACACACACACATATATATATATATATATATATATATATATATACATACATATACACACACACACATACACATATACATACATACACATATAGTTGTTGTAATAATTGTTGTATGGCCTTGCCTTACAATATAAGGCGCCTTGGGGCAACTGTTTGTTGTGATTTGGCGCTATATAAAAAAATTGATTGATTGATTGATATACGAGGTATCTTATAAAACTAACCGGCAGTTTTATAAAAAAAATATATATATATATGGATTTGAATGACATGCGATTACACCAATCATGTTTGAACCCACGTGTGCACGCATGAGTTTTTCCACGCGTGTCGGTGACGTCATTTCCCTGTGGGCAGGCTTTGAGTGAACACTGGTCCCACCTCTCGGCTGAATTCCTTTGTTAGAGACGCAGCTCGAGACGGCACGCGTTGCTTTATCAAACTTTTTTCCGGACCTGTGAGGGATATCCGAGTGGACACTATTCGAGAAATTCAGCTGGTTTTCGGTGAAACGTTTAAGGGCTGATGAGAGATTATGGGGTGTTTCTGTCATTTTGAGGACTTCCCACGGAGCGGGACGTCGGGCAGCGCTTCCAGGCGACGTCGTCTGCCTGTTTCGACCTGAAAACATCCTAATTTAAGGCTCTGTTGACCCAGGACGTCGTGAGAGAACAGAGAAGATTCAGAAGAGGCCGGCATGAGGAGTTTATGCGGACATTCCACTGTTAAAGGTCATTTTGTAATGAAAGAACGTGCGCGCAAATTCGCTGAGTCGTTTCCGTGACGACGACGCAAATCTGAGTGCGCCGCGACAGGAAAAACACCTCCGTGTTGAAAACCATTTGTAAAATTTTGGCGGCTTTTGATGGCTTTCAACAAGTGAGAAACTGAGAAATTGTTTAACAGCTGGGCATGTTCCAACTTGCCCGTTAAGTTTTCCAATGGAGGTGTTTTTCCTGTCGCGACCCCCCGCGGTCGGGTCCGGCCCGACATGCGACTCTGCCTGCACGTTCTTTCATTACAAAATGACCTTTAACAGTGGAATGTCCGCATAAACTCCTCATGCCGACTTCTTCTGAAAGTTCTCTGTTCTCTGACGACTTACTGGGTGAACAGAGCCTGAAATGTGGAAGTTTTCAACTTGAAACAGCGAGATGACGCTGTCTCAGAGCGCAGATTGCCGTCAGGCGCCGTGGGCCGTCCTTAAAGCGACACTACCAGACCAAAATCTCTCATCAGCCGTTAAAATTTTCACCGAAAACCAGCTGAATTTATCGAATGGTGTCCACTCAGTTGTGCCTTACAGTTTTTGAAAAAATTTTTATCAAACAAAGCAGCAGTCTCTGAGCCATTCCTAAACAATGAAAAAAAAAAATCGACGAGAGGGTGGACGACTCCTCACTCAAAGACTGCCCACAAGCGAATGACGTAACCGACAGGCATGAAAAAACTCTTGCATGCCCACGAGGTTTCAAGCATGTCTGATGTAATCACACGTGATTCAAATCCATATGGTTTTTGAAAAAAATAGTAAGGTCGGATACTTTTCTAATAGACCTTGTATACACACACACATATACACGTATACACACGCACACATATATATATATACACGTATACACACGCACACATATATATATATACACGTATACACACGCACACATATATATATATACATGTATACACACGCACACATATATATATATATACACGTATACACACGCACACATATATATATATACACGTATACACACGCACACATATATATATACACGTATACACACGTATACACATATATATATATATATATATATATATACACACGTATACACACGCACACATATACACTGAACAAAAATATAAACGCAACACTTTTGGTTTTGCTCCCATTTTGTATGAGATGAACTCAAAGATCTAAAACTTTTTCCACATACACAATATCACCATTTCCCTCAAATATTGTTCATAAACCAGCCTAAATCTGTGATAGTGAGTACTTCTCCTTTGCTGAGAAAATCCATCCCACCTCACAGGTGTGCCATATCAAGATGCTGATTAGACACCATGATTAGTGCACAGGTGTGCCTTAGACTGCCCACAATAAAAGGCCACTCTGAAAGGTGCAGTTTTATCACACAGCACAATGTCACAGATGTTGCAAGATTTGAGGGAGCGTACAATTGGCATGCTGACAGCAGGAATGTCAACCAGAGCTGTTGCTCGTGTATTGAATGTTCATTTCTCTACCATAAGCCGTCTCCAAAGGCGTTTCAGAGAATTTGGCAGTACATCCAACCAGCCTCACAACCGCAGACCACGTGTAACCACACCAGCCCAGGACCTCCACATCCAGCATGTTCACCTCCAAGATCGTCTGAGACCAGCCACTCGGACAGCTGCTGAAACAATCGGTTTGCATAACCAAAGAATTTCTGCACAAACTGTCAGAAACCGTCTCAGGGAAGCTCATCTGCATGCTCGTCGTCCTCATCGGGGTCTCGACCTGACTCCAGTTCGTCGTCGTAACCGACTTGAGTGGGCAAATGCTCACATTCGCTGGCGTTTGGCACGTTGGAGAGGTGTTCTCTTCATGGATGAATCCCGGTTCACACTGTCCAGGGCAGATGGCAGACAGCGTGTGTGGCGTCGTGTGGGTGAGCGGTTTTCTGATGTCAATGTTGTGGATCGAGTGGCCCATGGTGGCGGTGGGGTTATGGTATGGGCAGGCGTCTGTTATGGATGAAGAACACAGGTGCATTTTATTGATGGCATTTTGAATGCACAGAGATACCGTGACGAGATCCTGAGGCCCATTGTTGTGCTATACATCCAAGAACATCACCTCATGTTGCAGCAGGATAATGCACGGCCCCATGTTGCAAGGATCTGTACACAATTTTTGGAAGCTGAAAATGTCCCAGTTCTTGCATGGCCGGCATACTCACCGGACATGTCACCCATTGAGCATGTTTGGGATGCTCTGGACTGGCGTATACGACAGCATGTACCAGTTCCTGCCAATATCCAGCAACTTCGCACAGCCATTGAAGAGGAGTGGACCAACATTCCACAGGCCACAATTGACAACCTGATCAACTCTATGCGAAGGAGATGTGTTGCACTGCATGAGGCAAATGGTGGTCACACCAGATACTGACTGGTATCCCCCCCAATAAAACAAAACTGCACCTTTCAGAGTGGCCTTTTATTGTGGACAGTCTAAGGCACACCTGTGCACCAATCATGGTGTCTAATCAGCATCTTGGTATGGCACACCTGTGAGGTGGGATGGATTATCTCAGCAAAGGAGAAGTGCTCACTATCACAGATTTAGACTGGTTTGTGAACAATATTTGAGGGAAATGGTGATATTGTGTATGTGGAAAAAGTTTTAGATCTTTGAGTTCATCTCATACAAAATGGGAGCAAAACCAAAAGTGTTGCGTTTATATTTTTGTTGAATGTATATATATATATACACGTATACACACACACACACACACACACACACACACACACACACACACACACACACACACACACACACACACACACACACACACACACACACACACACACACATATATATATATATATACACAAGGGCTGTCAAAGTATAGGTCCTTTTAATTTTTTTCAAGAACTATATGGATTTCATTCATATGTTTTTACGTCAAACATGCTTGAACCCTCGTGCGCATACGTGAGTTTTTCCACACCTGTCGGTGACGTCATTCGCCTGTGAGCACTCCTTGTGGGAGGAGTCATCCATCCCCTCGTCGGAATTCCTTTGTCTGAGAAGTTGCTGAGAGACTGGCGCTTTGTTTGATCAAAATTTTTTCTAAACCTGTGAGACACATCGAAGTGGACATGGTTCGAAAAATTAAGATGGTTTTCTGTGAAAATTTTAACGGCTGATGAGAGATTTTGAGGTGATACTGTCGCTTTAAGGACTTACCACGGTGCGAGACGTCGCGCAGCGGTCCCAGGTGCCGTCGTCAGCCTGTTTCAAGCTGAAAACCTCCACATTTCAGGCTCTATTGATCCAGGACGTCGTGAGAGAACAGAGAAGTTTCAGAAGAAGTCGGTTTAGCATTTTATCCGGATATTCCACTGTTAAAGGAGATTTTTTTAATGAAAGACGTGCGGACGGGTCCGCGCATCGGGACGCAGCCGGCGCGGTGCGGCGGCACAGGAAAAACACCTCCGTGTTGATAACCATTTGTAAAATCCAGGCGGCTATGATGGCTTTCAGTGGAGTGAGTATATGAGAAATTGTTTAACAGCTCGACATGTTCCAACTTGTCCTTAAGGCTTCCAACGGAGGTGTTTTTCCTGTGGCGGAGCGTCGCAGCGGCTGCGAGCCGACGCTGCAATCTGTCCGCACGTCTTTCATTAAAAAAATCTCCTTTAACAGTGGAATATCCGGATAAAATGCTGAAACCGACTTCTTCTGAAACTTCTCTGTTCTATCACGAAGTACTGGATCAATAGAGCCTGAAATGCAAATGTTCTAAATGTTTTAGAAGCATTCATCGCATCAGAATCAATCATATGCTGTTCACAACAAAAAAAATTGATCTCATTTACTTGACTCTTTGTTGTTTGCTTAATTTGGGAGGAGGGCGGAGAACACTAGAATATTGGATTTTGGAAATATTGGAAAAGTTATATAACTTTTCTTCATCCAATATTTCTCTATGTTGGACTCCTTACCATCCATTATTTGTATAATGTGTGTGTGTATATATATATATATATATATATATATGGAGCAACAGATTCTCCCTTAGACTCACCCGCTCTCCAGACCGTGGCCTCTTTTTTGGCCGTGTCGGCAAGGCATCCTCCTTTGGGTTGGTGTCAATCGCCCAGTAAGAGCCCTGCAGTCAGAACAAAGACGTGAGCTGACAAAATACAGCTTTCTCGTGCGACTTCCCTGACCTGATTGCACTGATCTGAGACATTTCCTCTGACATGACAGTAACACAAGCACATCAGTCTTAAATGCAAAGTTCAGAAGAAGCGCGCTGAAAGATTTCACAAACAGGTCTCTTGTCACTTCTTCAGAGTGCACTTGTGCTTAACCCTGTAGCTGCATCAGTGTGGAAAGTGTAGAAACATATGTAAATTAAGCAATAAGCTTAGATGGTCCCAAATGAAGCCTACCCGGAACAAGAAAAAGTTGCAGTTCCTTGAATGGCCACTTGAGGCTGACTCCAAAAGTTAGCAGATTCCCATAAGAGTTCATGTTAAAATATGAAACTTGAGAGAAAAACAAAAAGCATGTTTACAGCCTGGTACTAGGTTTGGTCTTTATAGCTAGTTTTCCCCTCCATGACAACTGTACAGGGAGCCAATCTTTTTCCAAACTTCTTAGTTTAAGATGTCTTAAACCATAAAGTTAGGCATAATTAAGGGCATGCCCACTGAGTGACAGCTAGTGTACTGTGAGCTGTGTTCATTGTGTCGCTGGTTCGGAGGCTGTTGGGCTGTGGCTACTAGCTGTTGTAGGAGACTGTGTCTGTTGTTTTGAGCATTTCATTACAAATATCCGTAACAATATCCACCTTGTTGTGTGTGGTCACTTCTAATGTATAATCCAAGACATCTGTGCGCTGTTACTTCGGTCAAGTGAAATTATCATGTGATTTAATTTTGGATATTAACAGTGTTAAAACTTTTAACGGTTTAGCACTTTTAGTGGCAATCGGTAGCTTTAATAGACTGTAAATATACAGTAGCTTGATATGTTAAGTCCAGATAATTCACGATTACCGAGAAAATAAGGGGTCATGATTTTTAATGCCCACACCAAAGCAAACAGGAGAACCACTGGTCAGTCCTCAAAAATATGATTTAATAAACACACAAGCAGAGGTTAGCCTGTTAACTTAAGTTGTTGGTAACTCAAAGATTGAGGGGACGGGGTGCAGGGTTTGTCCAGTATATATACAGTCTATGATGACAAGTTGGTGGCAAAAACTTTTTTTTAACAGCCACATCTGAATTACAACTGATTTATCTATAAATTTTTCCTGTCCATGTTTTTTTTTTTTTGTCGTAAATGCTCCAGCAGTATAATGTTGTAGTTAAAGTTTATTTTGGTCGTCAGCAAAGAAACATGAGAAAATAATCTAAAACTAAATATACTTTACAAAACTCAATGCCTACATGATGATGTTTTGTAGAGCCACCTGTTTTGCTGCAATAATGATGCCAAGCTCTTAACTTGATATCTGTTATCTCTATTCGTACCCCATGCAGGAGTCATTCTTGTGCATTGTTTTTGGTAGATTTTCTTCAGGTTGTTTGAATCACTTCTGACTGAGATTCAATGGCAGCACTAATGGGAGCAGGCTCTCCCCTGGAGTCTGCTCTGTCTATTCTTCCAATAACATTAACAATGTGCTCAACTGCAGTAGATGAAAGGTATCCATGCAGCACCACCACCACCACCAACCTTAACTTTATGTCTGGCATATACAGAAACATGGAGTGTAGGCGTAATCCTAACCCAAACCATGTTTCAATCTGCACCATACCATATTACATATTAATGTGCTGAGGTTAAATAATGTTTTCATTTTTTCCGTTATCAATTTGCTGACCAATAATTACGACTTTGAAAATGCACCACTGCAGAGTTAATTAAAAAAAAATTGACAGGAAAAATATTGGGAAGCATCACTTGTAATCAGACACACTGACGATCATCAGAGGTGGTTTCTGCCAACCAGCCCCATGATTGATCAATTCATAGAGAACTGTTGGCATTAATCACAGAAAATGCCCCCATTTTTAATCATGATTTAGGAATATAACATAAATAATGAAGGTTTTTTTTATTATTTCAAAATGCGAATCCACATCAGAACCAGAGAGAAAAAGGATGGAGCAAATTAAGACTTTATCGCTTATGTAAAATTCAGATGTCATCCAGAGTAATAAAGTGAGTCACCAATCACATTATGCTCTTCACACCTGTGAGAGTGAGGTGATGATAATAAATTCATAATTGACAAGCTGCATCTGCTTTCTTTCTTATAGTCAACATTCTGCCCTATTAGCCCAATCCTATTTTTGAGGTGGGAGCTTGGAGGTTTGTACAATGCATGGGTGGGCGTTGTTACTTAAAAAAAAAAAAAACGAAAAAAAGAAGCAGCTCTGCTTTTCCTCTTCTGCAGTTTCTTTTCAATGAGAGGCCAGTGAGAGCAGCAGTTGGTGGTGAAATGCTAAGCCGCTCCTGAAGCTGTACTTCCTCAGCCTCAGGTAGAGTAAGTGTGCTACTGCCAAGGATGACGGTTCCTTAGCCTTAGCTCCGGGATCTAGGTAGTGCTTACCCTGCCGTGTTGCTTTCTTCTGAGGTCTGACCAAGGCTAATCAAAGTGAGAACAGCTGGGGCTGGCTTTGGGGCTGCAGCAAACAATTATACAATTTATCCATTTTTTGTCAATTGTGCTCTGATTCAAAGCCAATAGTAATACAGCCTGCATTTGTTAAGAATGAGACTTCTTTTTAATCGAAATGCTAAACAATTTCAAAATATATTTTTAATATGCCACATGACCCCTGATAAAATGTAAATTCTCCATAGAAAGTGAGATCAGGACCTCTAAAATTACTTCCTTACCAAAGCAAATAAGAGCAATCAGAGTTCAGACGTCCAAAATCACCTCCAAAATTCAGTGGGGTCTTCCATGCCCTAATATCCATCTGTGGTGCAAATTTAGTGACAATCTGTCAAGCAATTTTGACATAATTCTTCAAAACCTATATAAAGTGAAATCTTGATCCAGAATCCATATCTGGATTCACCAAATTATCACCAAAATTTAGTGGAGGCTTCCATGTCTTAATATCTATCTGTGGTGCAAATTTGGTGAGAATCCGTGAAGTAGTTTTGACGTGATCCTTAAAAGCCTATATAAAGGGAAATATTGATCCAGAATTCAGATCTGGATCCAAATTACCTCCAAAATTAAGTGGTCTTCCATGCACTAATATCTATCTGTGGTGCAAATTTGGTGACAATCTGTGAAGTATAGGAATGGGTATTGATAAGATTTTATTTTACCATTATCGATTCCGCTTATTGATCCAATACCTTATCGATTTCCTTATCGATACCTCTTCTGAATTTTCTGTGCACTAAAAGTAGGCTTTACAGGTTTTCTATGTCAACAACATTTTATTGAGACTTAAAGTAAATAAATATGAAACTGGTCACTGGATCCTTAAACTCTGGACATAATAAACTCTACATGGTGGATCCTTGATCTCTGGACATGAATAGAAATCAACAAAATCTGTAGTTTTGTCAAAAGCATTACCTTTCAGACATTATTGGCATGAATGTCTTTCCATACATCAGAGCTGAGCTCTTGCAGCTGGCTGTGCTGCATGTCAGGATGTAATTCATAAAGAACACAGGACGTCTCATTTTGGGAGGAAAAAAACGTTTTAGTCGACCGTAGTTTATTGTCTGTATTACAGCGTTTGGAAAGAGGTGTAATTTATTTTAAGAGGCAATTCATTTTGAAGTTATTAATTCTGACAGGACTCTGTCTCGGCAGAGAGCGGCGCAGCGTTTGGAGCTATGCCAACGGAACAGAGGACAAGTCTCGTTTCTTGATTGCAACAAGACAAGAGTCCCAGTTAGTGACTTTAATCCACACAAAAGTGACTCACAATTAACATATTTTAATGGCTTTGAGAAGGGTTAAGAAGCGGACTTGCCACTTCTGAAGAGCAACAAATCAAAGAACGTCTCCACTCCACACGGAGGCAAAACTGAGTAATTTTAACATTTTTTATTTCTTTGTGGATCATGGGATAATTTCATTGTGCAGACAGAATCCACTGATGCTTGTGGTAACCGAGACTTTAATGATTGAGGCACTGTGATTCTTTCAATGTGTGGCGCAGAGTGAGGCCCGGTGGAGGGAGAGAAGACTCCGCTCACAGCAGAGATCCAAGCCAGCAACCACAGACAGCCAACCAATGGATTACACCTGTAGGAGACTGGGCCAGTCACACCAGATGTTGCAAATCAACAACCAGATGAAGAATCTCTGGTGCAGAAACCATGATCTGATGGAGCAACTGTGGCACAAAATGCCAGTGTCACAAAGAGACTTTTCTTCACCACGACAAGGAATTAAAGTATTTTCAGATGTCGTTTTCGAAAATCAGGCTTTATGTGGATATGTTTTCGTCAGACTGTGATGATGAATCTCACTGAAACAAACAGGCAAGATTAAGCCTTTATATTTACTCTGTGTGCACATGGTTTAATATCTGAAATGCTCTGTTTGCATGAGGACTGCAGCATTCAGCCAATAGAAAGCATGCTGGAAAGTATTTAATGGATGCATTTCGACGTATGAGTAAATTACAAGAGACGTGTCAACAATCGCATAACTTACCTACAACTTATGTCCCGCATATGTGGGAGATATGAGTTACACCCTGGCATGTGTTGAAAATATTCAGCATGCCCAAATTTTTCGAAGTGCTTGGCATATTACAATGCATATCAGTGTGGTGCAATGTGCTTCAGCGTGCTCTTAATTTACACAAAACATAACATATTAAGACATATACCAGCGTATGCCAGTGTTTTTTAATACAGTTTCCATATGCTGGCTAAATTGTCAAGGTGTGACAGGGCCTTTAAATTTTGGAGGCATTCTGGATCAAGATTTCACTCGTCTTCCATGGCCAAATATCCATCTGTGGTGAAAATTTCATCAAAATGTGTGCAGTAGTTTTGAAGTAATCTGCTAATAGATAGACAGACAACTAAATAAACACTGATGATTTTATTATATCCTTGGCAGACATAATAATTGATATTTCTCTAAGAACTTTTCTGAAAAATAAGAGAGCCCATAGAATGAAGTGTATTTTAAGATGTTTACAGTAAGTGCTGCAAACACAATAGCCTGTGCTTGTTAAATGGTACAATTCTGTTATTTTCACAGCCCAGATACACTACTGTTAATATGAAAAGCAAAGAAGGGTTGGCCTGTATTTGTCAGGGGATTATAATTATAAGTTTTAATATTTGCAAAGTTTGGGGGTCAATTAACATTTTCCTTAGAGGAAAGAATAACTCACAGTACAATAAGCCAAAGATGAACCAACATCTCATAATGATGTAAGCATCATTAAAGTGCAGCAAAAATCTTATTATATTTCCCATGATCTCTGCAAGAGACTTCAGTGAACATCAACATGTAAAGGTTGAGACACAGTATTTAAACGTTCTCTGTGTTAAGGTACAGGGGTTAAATGTTTCAAACATTAGGACGTGCAGAAGCAGGGTGGTTTCTCTTTTAATTAGCAGGAAAATGCTTCAAGTTAACACCACTGGGAAAGAAGTTTCTGTATTTCCCAACATCCACCCCTAGAGACTTGGCAGGAAAAAGAATTCATATTAAGTCATTAAATTATTCATAAATATACTGTGGCAACGCCAAGTGAATTGTGTCCACGGAGTCTGGGGCAACAATGCAGCCAAGCCACATTATTCATTATTCTCTGCAGTGTTTCTGTGTAGGCTCTCAGTTGTCCAGGTGGTTTCCATAGTAGAGAAGCTTGAATCTTCGACTGGACTGGGTTGCTTGACGTGAGGACGTTTCGCTTCAAATCACAGAAGCTTCCTCAGCTAAAATTCTTGCTCTGGTAGTCTGACTTCTGTCTTGACTCTTGTAGAGAAGAATAAACCAGAAGCCAACAAGAGCTGGAGTTTTTAACCTAACCAGACCCCTCCTACAGAGAGGCCGACTGCTATAGGCTAGTGACTAAACAATAGCTCTAATTAGCACCTATTGTGCGCTAGTTAGCACTCTCCTAATGATGGGATGGAAGCCTCCCCTGATGGCTCCCTTGATGACTCTCCTGATGACGTGAATGACTCATTACCATGAACAAAAGACTGAAACTGCTTTGACCTGAGTACCCCATTGTAAACAGGGGACAAAGCGTGTCTGAGACCCGCCCCCCGGTTGAGGCTGGGTTTCAACTGTTTTACAAAGAATGCTTCCTTGACACCTCTCTCAAACCATTTCTTCTCTCTGGCTAAGATTTTAACTTCCCTGTCCTCAAACGTGTGGTTAGTGTCTTTCAGGTGGAGATGAACTGCAGACTGAGGTCCACTGGCGACCTCTCTGCGGTGCTGGTATAGACTCTTGTTTAAAGGTTGCTTAGTCTCATCTATGTAGTGTTCATTACAGTTTTCCTGACATCTGATGTAATACACTACATTGCTCTGTTTGTAACTAGGGATCCTGTCCTTAGGGTGAACTAATTTCTGTCTTAAGGTGTTAACCAGTTTAAAGTAAACTGGGATTTTGTGCTGTCTGAAGATCCTGTGTAGTTTTTCCCCTACTCCTGCTAAATAAGGGAGAGACACTCCTCTTCTTCTTGTCTCTGTCTCCTGTCTATCTGGTCTGTTTGTTTTCTGGGACTTCTGCACTTTGTCCAGGGGCCATCGTGGGTACCCACATACTGTGAGGGCTTTCCGTGCAAGTTGTTGTTCTTTAGCCCTTCCCTCTGCAGTTGTGGGCACCTGTATGGCTCTGTGTTGAAGAGTCCTGATCACCCCGAGCTTGTGTTCAAGGGGGTGGTTTGAGCCAAAGAGCAGATATTGGTCAGTGTGAGTGGGTTTTCTGTAAACCTCTGTCTGGAGCTGCCTGTTCTCTCCAATCGTAACATCACAGTCCAAGAAGGCTAAATGGTTGTTTCTGGCATCCTCACGTGTGAACTTGATATTGGAATCCACCGAATTGATGTGTTCTGTAAAGTCCTCGACCTCCTGTTGCTTGATTTTAACCCATGTGTCATCGACATATCTGAACCAGTGACTGGGAGAGATGCCCGTGAACAACGTCAAGGCTGTCTTCTCCACTCGCTCCATGTACAGATTGGCCACAATGGGGGATACGTGGAGACCACCATGTGGAGAACAGACCACCATGTGGAGAACACACAAGATTTTGTGAACAAGATCAAGGACCTGCAGCTGGTCCTTGATCAAGGACCTGTAGCTGGAGGCAGATGAAACTATGGTGTCATTTGATGTGACTTCATTGTTCACCTGCATCCCCACCGCTGAGGCCATCTCAGCTATGAGGCAGAGACTGCTGGAGGATGCGTCTCTACCTGAAAGGACCAAACTCACACCAGACCACATCTGCCAACTCTTGGAGATCTGTCTTAACACCACATATTTCCTGTTTAGGGGGAATTACTACAGGCAGATCCATGGTTGTGCGATGGGGTCTCCGGTATCCCCCATTGTGGCCAATCTGTACATGGAGCGAGTGGAGAAGACAGCCTTGACGTCATTCACGGGCATCTCTCCCAGTCACTGGTTCAGATATGTCGATGACACATGGGTTAAAATCAAGCAACAGGAGGTCGAGGACTTTACAGAACACATCAATTCGGTGGATTCCAATATCAAGTTCACACGTGAGGATGCCAGAAACAACCATTTAGCCTTCTTGGACTGTGATGTTATGATTGGAGAGAACAGGCAGCTCCAGACAGAGGTTTACAGAAAACCCACTCACACTGACCAATATCTGCTCTTTGGCTCAAACCACCCCCTTGAACACAAGCTCGGGGTGATCAGGACTCTTCAACACAGAGCCCTACAGGTGCCCACAACTGCAGAGGGAAGGGCTAAAGAACAACAACTTGTACGGAAAGCACTCACAGTATGTGGGTACCCACGATGGTCCCTGGACAAAGTGCAGAAGTCCCAGAAAACAAACAGACCAGATAGACAGGAGACGGACACAAGAAGAAGAGGAGTGTCTCTCCCTTATTTAGCAGGAGTAGGGGAAAAACTACAGAGGATCTTCAGACAGCACAAAATCCCAGTTTACTTTAAACCGGTTAACACCTTGAGACAGAAATTAGTTCACCCTAAGGACAGGATCCCTAGTTACAAACAGAGCAATGTAGTGTATTATATCAGATGTCAGGATGTCAACTGTAATGAACACTACATAGGTGAGACTAAGCAACCTTTAAACAAGAGGCTATACCAGCACCGTAGAGAGGTCGCCAGTGGACCTCAGTCTGCAGTTCATCTCCACCTGAAAGACACTAACCACACGTTTGAGGACAAGGAAGTTAAAATCTTAGCCAGAGAGAAGAAATGGTTTGAGAGAGGTGTCAAGGAAGCATTCTTTGTAAAACAGTTGAAACCCAGCCTCAACCGGGGGGCGGGTCTCAGATACGCTCTGTCCCCTGTTTACAATGGGGTACTCAGGTCAAAGCAGTTTCAGTCTTTTGTTCATGGTAATGAGTCATTCACGTCATCAGGAGAGTCGTCAAGGGAGCCATCAGGGGAGGCTTCCATCCCAACATTAGGAGAGTGCTAACTAGCGCACAATAGGTGCTAATTAGAGCTATTGTTTAGTCACTAGCCTATAGCAGTCGGCCTCTCTGTAGGAGGGGTCTGGTTAGGTTAAAAACTCCAGCTTTTGTTGGCTTCTGGTTTATTCTTCTCTACAAGAGTCAAGACAGAAGTCAGACTACCAGAGCAAGAATTTTAGCTGAGGAAGCTTCTGTGATTTGAAGCGAAACGTCCTCACGTCAAGCAACCCAGTCCAGTCGAAGATTCAAGCTTCTCTATTATTCTCTGCAGTCATAAAACAAAGGCTGCTGTAAAGATAAAAATACCTTGACAGTAAAATATACTCTACCTGCTTTCATACCATAAGTGACGCAGCTAATTTTCATACTTGACATAAACTGTGTCATGCAGTTCCCCATTTTGGTGTAAATATATTTTGGACAAACAAGTAGGCCGTTTATCATGGCAACTCCAGGCTGAGACATAAGACCAGCAAGAATAAAGATTAATAATGGCACCATTTGCTGACTGCATTTTTACCTCTGAGGTATAGATGTGTTTACATGTATAATACCAACTGTCATCTCTTACACCATCTGACAGAGAAAGAGTGAGAGCAACATGACTCTCCTATCTCATCCTACCAGCAGTTCTCATATTCCTGCCACATTACAATATTGATGCAACATATCAAGAGCGGCTAGTGCCTCTTTGAAGTTGTCTTCAGGGGGTAAGGCAGTGAGGAAAATTCCAAATTAAACATTAAGGATGCGTGCATGTTGGCCATGCATTTGGAATGGGATCTATACAGCAATAGATTATTTTGTATTTAGTGGAGCAGCTCCCTAAAGTGTCAATATCAGAGGATTACAGCAAAACATGAAATTAGTATTCAGTCCCCATCCCCTACACAGCTAGGCACTGTCCTTCATGCATGTGTGTGTGTGTGTGTAATTATTTGTGAGATTCGCCAAGCTTATGCATGGTATGCTCCAAAAGCATGTTGGAGGGAATCTGGGTTAGGCTACATATGGTGATACCTGAAACTCCAGACTGAAAGGCTCCTACTACATCAACTACAGCGGAGCTGCAGATTCTACTTAATAGGTTGATGTCACAAGAGATTATGAAGTAAATCAGTCTGAATAAGAAACTGTATGTGGTCCTGCGGAGATTCAAATGTCAAATTAACATGCTGAGCCAAACATCAGCATACAAAATAACAGTGAGAACTGAACAGACACAAGAGTGCAACAGCGGTCCAGTTATTCCTGAGGAGCAAGACAGTGGCAAAGATAGTGAACCAGACTTGCGACTGGAGGTTCGCTTTTTCCATCCCCAGACTGTAAATGTGGATATGGACAGTGAATGAGCAGTACTTGTACCACACATACTACTGCCGCTGAGGTGCCCTTGGGTTAAAAAAAAAACCCCCCAGATTGAAGGTTCAGTGGGCTGCTACAAATGTGAATGTGTCAGTATGAATATCAAACCTATGCTGCCTATGACATCCCCAAAAGGAAATATGGTCTGTCCTGGCTCAAAAGGTGTCAAAAGCTTTATCATACATTACGAGTATGGGGCACATTTGAAGTGTCTGAATCCTGGCAGCTCTACCAAAGACAACATGATACACATCAAATACTGTTGTTGTGAATTATTGCAACTGCTGCATTAAAGTGGATATGACACCTAGAAAATTAGGTCAAACTGATATAAATATCTAAATATACATACAGTATAGTAAGTTGAAAGTGGTTTTAATCATTATCACTGAGAAATAAAGTTTGTACAGCTTCTCAAAAGTGTGTCTCTTGGAAAGCGCGTTCCATCAGTGGTCACGTGATGCCGTGACATCACAGCGTGTAGAGTCCCGTCTTTGTCTGTTCGATTAACAACAGGAACAGATGGACCTCAGCATGGACAGTGACGAGATCGAGAACTTTTCTAACTCTTCAAGTGTGCATTGTTTCTGTGAAGAAATCGAGACTGACTCGGATCCTGAGGATGTCGCAGCAGTGATTAGACCCTATAGATTGGAGCCGTATCTTTCGGACGAACATTCAAACCAGGAGCATTCTGGAAAATAATGCCGGCGGAGCTTATGGCAGAGCTGAAGCAGAGGCAAGAGACGTGCCAATTCCAATGGATTTTGAAAGACTGCAGAATACGGAATGGTAGGGGAGGCTTTGATTTTTGTTGCTGCTGTTTATAACACTATAATTATAGCATTTTCGATTCAAGTGTCTGTTTACTGCCTTTGTTATTGTTCCTGAGCCGCGATAGTGTAGCTACTACTTGCGGACCACCATCATTAACTTCAGGTTTTTGCCGTTTTCGAGTGCCTGGCATTGCATTCATCCGTGTTTAGTTACGTTATTTTCACGAAAGAATAGGAAATAAACGGCGAAAGTTTCGAAAAAGATGGCCGAAAACAACAATAAACATGCCACCGCTGTTTACTCCGTATTGCACTGATATTTTTACTAGTTCCTTGACAATTTCAAGATTATTGTGAACATATTATTTGGGATTGACATTTTAGGTGGTCCTGTGAGCGGTGCGAGAACATGGAGACAGTAGAGGAAAGTGTCTGCTGTCGGGAGCAAATGCGAGTGGAGCGAGCTGCAGCCTGACATTTTGTGCATTGCACAACACTGCAGCTTTTGATCAATCTGCCTGGACTTGAAAAGGCTAAAACCTTTTGCCCTTGTGTTTGTGCAATATGCTGCGACACACTGGTCAGGCATATCGAAAAACAAGTCCCTGAGAGCTGTGTTTAATCAAAGTTTCTGCGGCTAAAAAAAGTGTAAACAACAGCCGCCAAGTGCGCAAGCCAATACAGTCCACACGCACGTTTGGTGCTCAGCGGGAAGGTGGTCACGGGGCGTGCACATTTTTCAGTGGCGGGACGTTCAAATGTTGTATATAACGGGAGAACTGGCGTCCATCTTCCCATAATGCTTAGGTTGACCGAATTACATAACCTTTGTTACATGTAATAAGACTATGTTGTCTTTAAGTGTCATATCCACATTAAACCCACAGTTAACTATTAACCAACTATTTTTAGTTGTTAATACATCGAAGTATTTTGCTTTTATGATTATGTTAGGAATTGGAAATAGTCTCACCTTCCCTGGGTCATCTTTGGAGCGAGGCACTTTGAGAAAACACTTGTTCAGTGACAGATTGTGCCGTATTGAATTCTGTGAAGGCAAAACAGAAGAAAGTGCAAAAGTGAGTGAAGGCACTAAATACTGTTGGGGTTAGGAATTAGACATTTTGTGAGTAAAACAATGAAAATATGGTTTGAGACATTTTTTTATACCTGTCAAAACTGTATTTTAATCCACATAAAAGCATCATGGAGAGATCATACTGAATGGTAAGTTGCAAAAGAATACTTTCTATTGGCTTTATCTACAGAAATTACAGTGATCCTTTGACCTGGTTTACCACCACAGAGCAGCATGTTCTTTGTTAAGCAGGAAATGTTTTGACAACTTAAAAACATGATTTTAAGTTCATGGCTATGGTGATGGGTACATTGCTGTAGACAGGAGGCTGTAGTAATGGAACTGATGTCACTGAGCCCACACTTAATAGCCACGTGGGTTCACCTGCACAAAGTTCAATCTCCACAGTTCATTCACAGAGTCTGAAGTATAACGGTATAATCCATGAGCCAGAGGCCAAATTTAACTTAATCAGTACCACTTAAGGGGATGAAAGGACATTTACAATCCAAACTCAACAGCCAACCCAAAACATGTATGGTGGCAGCTACGTAAGGTAGGGGCAATGAAGGATTACACAGGGATCAGCTATTAAAAATGCTCCAATCATATTGGAAACTATACCACATTATTTGTCAGATTACAGGGATTCCAAAAAGGCACAGTTTGGACTATCTATGACTGAATGATATGGAGTTATGGGGTAAAAACATAAAAACAAAAACAAACAAAAAAAAAAAACAAGAAACTAGCAAACAGAACTTTTATGTATTTTCTTTTTTAGGGCAAAGCACGGCTTTACAAAGATCTACCTATCAAAGATAAGTTATCCAAATCCTGTAGTTTATGAATATTCAGAGTCATTAGACAGAATTCTTGACATTCGTTGTTTGAATCTAGCTGCTGAAACCACCGTTCTGGAGGACACTCATTTGATTAATTTACCATTCTGTAAAATAGTCGATAAATTAATACGTAGTATAATAGTCTTTAGTTGCATCTCTATCAACAAGCACATGCTGATTGTTTAATTTCAACTCTATGTAGAGAGGCAAAGCAACAAAAACTGCCACTGTCCAACTACTGGACCTGACTGCATTTTAAACAGTTATTAGCCTATTTATGCACATAGCTTGAGAGTTTGGATTGTCAGTCAAAAAATTAGGAAGCCCCTCACTCCTAAACAATAAATCACAGTTACATGCCACACCTCTTCCCTAGACTATTGCAGTAATGTAACAACCAAATTGTAGAAACTCGTCGACTCTACTTGGGCATGGAAAACATCATTACTTGCGATCACAAAAAAGGCACAACAGCACAAAAATTGTTGGAATAAATCATTTAGGTTTAGTCACACTTTCAGAGAAGGACAGCCTGTTTCTGTGGTTAATGAATACATGAAATCCAGCCTACAATTGTGTCCAGATTTCATTCTACGCACACACAGAGGAGCTCAATCTGTGCACAAAAGTCACGAGTAAAGAAACTCTTAACAATATCCAACTAACTGTATTTTAGTTGCACAACATATCAAATTCTACAGGCGACAAAAATAGGAGCTGTAAGGAATCCCACACTGGGATGTCTGCTGATATCAAGCCTGATATTAATTAATGCTTCAGTGGGCTCCTGTGGGGACACAAAATAAATTATGTAGATCATTCTGAAAGTTGACTCATTGCAGTGTTACAAGCTACTCCACAAGGGTGAAGAGAGAGGTTTATTCAGCTGCTTGATTAGGGAAGTAAGGTGGGTTTAAGTAACCACAAGAGTTGGAGAGTGATGCTCCAGGCCTGGGTTAACCGGTCACAGAAATACTCCCAGAACCAGCTGGAGCTAGTCCAACAGCGCTAAGAGAAGCTAATGGATGCACATGTTTCTGCACTCAACTATACAGAGTGGTACTTGCATATGGCCATACTAATAAGCCATTAAATTTTGTAAGGAGTTTAACAGATCTGAGATATGTAGACAGAGAGAGCGAGAGAGAGAGAGAGAGGGAGCGCGAGAGAGAGAGAGCGACAACCCCCACCCACCCAACCATAAGTTGATAGCAAGAACACCTCCAAATGGATGATAATGATGGTGTTAGTGTAATGCTGTTAATCTCGCTGCTTAAATCACTCTGACATGCCCAAGCAATCCAGACTAGGCCTGCACAATATGTGGAAAATCTGCGATGTGCGAGATCACTGTTCAATAATGCGATGGCTAGGGATGGGTATTGATAAGGTTTTATCGATATCGATGCCATTATCGATTCTGCTTATCGATCCGATTCCTTATCGATACCTCGTGAATTCTGTACTAAAAGTAGGCTTTACAGGTTTTCTATGTATTTCCTTGAGTCTTAAAGTAAATAAATATGAGATTAGTCACTGTATCCTTGATCTCAGGACATAAATAAAAATAAACAAAACTGTGTTTCGCTTTGAAGTTATTAATTCAGACTGAATTCTATCGTTCTATCTTGACTTGTCAGAGAGCCGCGCAACGTTTGGAGCTGTGTGAACAGAACGGAGGATGATTCTCGTTTCTTTCTCGCAACGACACAGGAGTCCCAGTTAGTAACTTTAATCTGCACAAAAGTGAATCACAACTCATATTCAGGGATGAAAGTGGTGAAAAACAAAAAAAGCTGAAACCCAAAATTAAAAGTGAATCACAACTCATATTCAGGGATGAAAGTGGTGAAAAACAAAAAAAGCTGAAACCCAAAATTACCCCCCAACACCACCTGCACGAAAATGTTTGAATTCTAGAAGCTCTGAAATGCAATCTGGGACTATTCCAAACAATAAACTGCAGTGAGTGCAGCATCCATTTAGGTGAGAAAAAAAAATACAACTTTCCTTATTCGGATTCATTCCAGTAGTATTCTGCTCTTTCTAGCATGCAGCAGTTTTCTAGTTTGGCAGATAGTTCTGGAGGAAATCACTGAAGAAATTAACAAATTGAAAATATGGTTTGACCGAAACAAACTGTCATTAAACTTAAATAAGACAGGGATGAAATGGAGGTGTGAGAGTCACTAGGTGTTTACAGGAAACACTTCTGTATGTATTTATTTATTTATGTTCATTGTTAATTGCTATTATATATTTTCTGTTGTATTTCTATTCAGGTTATTTTTGTCTCTTTCTCTAAAATTGTATATAATAATCATTAGATTATTAATATATAAGAAAAAATAAATTTAATAATTTTATAATAATAATTTAAAAAATAATTTAATATTACAATTTGAAAACAAATACACCCGAACGTGATGACGGCTGCAATTGCTAAATACTAACTTTTAACATTGAAAATGCCATAGACATAATAATACTCACAGACATATACTCTTTAGGGTTTTAGTGGGGGAAAATTAAGCGAAAGAAAGAAAGAAATAAACGAAGCAATCGTCCGAAGCATTGCTTCAATCTGCGAACCACGCTTCGATTAGTTCAAGGTTCAAAGCAAAGCCGCGCTGCAGAAAAGTTGATTAAGGATCCGCTGCAGGGTCTGTAATCAATGTAGAGAAATGATCATTTTCCTGACAAACACCCGCCAAAACAACGGCCACTCTGAAGGACCGATAACAGAATCGTTAAACACAAAGCTTATTGATGTTGGTGGATCGAATCATTTCTTAACGATACCCGAAAGGAACCGGTTCTCGATACCCATCCCTAGCGATGACTATATGAACTGTGATAAATGAAGAAGCATTGATGAACCAACATAATTTTCGTCTCTTCTGTTTCCACAGACATACCACACTTTTACCATAAACACAAATGTTGAACTCCTACTGTCGTCCCACTCAACTCACTGCAAGAACATTGCATGTCAACACTTCAGGGTCAAATCATACCTCACATCATTGCATGTGCAAAGGAAATGATTATATTGATGATGATGACAACTCTGGATTTACTAGATCTAAGTAAAGAAATGACTAACTCCAAAGTAAAAAAAAAAAAAACATAGTTGGAATATTCATAGATTAAAAAAAGCATTTGATACAATAAATCACAGCATATTAATTAAAAAGCTGGAACGATATGGCATCGGGGGACAGTTTTAAAATGGGCCAAAAGCTATTTAAGCAGCGGGAGACAGTTTGTGAAGTTGGGTGACAGTTCCTCTTCATGCTTGGAGACCAGTTGTAGTGTACCCCAGACCAGAATTTTTCCCCTTAGTTATTAATGACACATGCTAAGTATGTAACTCATTAGAATTCATACTATTTTCCGACAATATCATGACCTTTGTTCTGGGGACAATTTAAGGAAACTACAACCCCTGGCAATAATTATGGAATCACCGGCCTTGGAGGATGTTCATTCAGTTGTTTAATTTTGTAAAAAAAAAGGCAGATCACAGACATGACACAAAACTAAAGTCATTTCAAATGGCAACTTCTGGCTTTAAGAAACACTAAGAAATCAGGAAAAATAATTGTGGCAGTCAGTAACGGTTACTTTTTTAGACCAAGCAGAAGGAAAAAAATATGGACTCACTCAATTCTGAGGAAAAAATTATGGAATCACCCTGTAAATTTTCATCCCCAAAACTAACACCTGCATCAAATCAGATCTGCTTGTTAGTCTGCATCTAAAAAGGAGTGATCACACCTTGGAGAGCTGTTGCACCAAGTGGACTGACATGAATCATGGCTCCAACACGAGAGATGTCAATTGAAACGATGGAGAGGATTATCAAACTCTTAAAAGAGGGTAAATCATCACTCAATGTTGCAAAAGATGTTGGTTGTTCACAGTCAGCTGTGTCTAAACTCTGGACCAAATACAAACAACATGGGAGGGTTGTTAAAGGCAAACATACTGGTAGACCAAGGAAGACATCAAAGCGTCAAGACAGAAAACAAAGCAATATGTCTCAAAAATCGAAAATGCACAACGAAACAAATGAGGAACAAATGGGAGGAAACTGGAGTCAACGTCTGTGACTGAACTGTAAGAAACCGCCTAAAGGAAATGGGATTTACATACAGAAAAGCTAAGCGAAAGGCATCATTAACACATAAACAGAAAAAAACAAGGTTACAATGGGCTAAGGAAAAGCAATCGTGGACAGTGGATGACTAGATGAAAGTCATATTCAGTGATGAATCTCAAATCTGCATTGGGCAAGGTGATGATGCTGGAAGTTTTGTTTGGTGCCGTTCCAATGAGATTTATAAAGATGACTGCCTGAAGAGAACATGTAAATTTCCACAGTCATTGATGATATAGGGCTGCATGTCAGGTAAAGGCACTGGGGAGATGGCTGTCATTACATCATCAATAAATGCACAAGTTTACGTTGATATTTTGGACATTTTTCTTATCCCATCAATTGAAAGGATGTTTGGGGATGATGAAATCATTTTTCAAGATGATAATGCATCTTGCCATAGAGCAAAAACTGTGAAAACATTCCATGCAAAAAGACACATAGGGTCAATGTCATGGCCTGCAAATAGTCCGGATCTTAATCCAATTGAAAATCTTTGGTGGAAGTTGAAGAAAATGGTCCATGACAAGGCTCCAACCTGCAAAGCTGATCTGGCAACAGCAATCAGAGAAAGTTGGAGCCAGATTGATGAAGAGTACTGTTTGTCACTCATTAAGTCCATGCCTCAGAGACTGCAAGCTGTTATAAAAGCCAGAGGTGGTGCAACAAAATACTAGTGATGTGTTGGAGCATTCTTTTGTTTTTCATGATTCCATAATTTTTTCCTCAGAATTGAGTGATTCCATATTTTTTTCCCTCCGCTTGGTCTAAAAAAGTAACCGTTACTGACTGACAATTTTTTTTCCTGATTTCTTATAGTGTTTCTTAAAGCCAGAAAGTTTCCATTTGAAATGACTTCAGTTTTGTGTCATGTCCTGTGATCTGCTTTTTTTTCCACAAAATTAAACAACTGAATGAACATCCTCCGAGGCCGGTGATTCCATAATTTTTGCCAGGGGTTGTACTGGAGGAGGTTACAACTGGATTATTATATGGTATGTGATGTTGCCAACTTCTGATTGGCCCATTCGCCACTTTCTGAGCTGTACCACATGCCGAGTTGACCACTGGTGGAGCTGAGTACACCTCGCGTGCAGCGTAGCGCTAGCCAATCGAGTGATGCCTTCTATCGATAACGACCAATCAGATAACGCGATACAACGCCTACTTTGGCTGTCAGTTTGTTGACAAGATTCTACACGATGCCTGTGCATTATTTCACAAAGACTATCCCTTACTAAGCCCCTTTCACACGGGCCCGCTTCGAGTTACGTTGTGCGTCGTCACGACGACGCCGTGTACACAATGCAGTAAAAACTAAGAGCACAGAAAAAAAAAAAAAAACGCTTCTGGCTGCAGCTGCAGCTCCTCGGTCTTCTCTCACAAATGTGTTTAAATACAGTCCATAGAAGTCCTGCTCACAGACTGATTGCCAGAGACAGGACATGTCAAAGTTCAGTAAAAAGTCCGGACATCTCCAGTCCACTCACAGATGATTCTTTCGTGCGCGCACATGTGAACAATTAAAAGAAAAAAAGGCTGCCTGCGCTCCTCGCTCTCCGCAAACTCTCTCATCACTGTGTTAAAGAAAGGACATAAGTCCTGCTCACAGACTGATTGCCAGATACAGGACATGTCCACATCAAGTATAATTCCAGATATCTCTACATTTACTCACAGATGGTTCGTTCGCTCACATGCGCGCGCATCTCACGATCAAAGTAGGAAAGATAAACTATAACAGAACTCAGAGCGCAGACCTGCAGCTCAGCACAAGAACAAATATAAACTAAAAGAGAAATCAGAGTGCACAGTCTGTTTGTAGCGCACACCTGACGCAGACATTCCTGCGTCATCATGACACCACAGGAAGCTCGAGGCAGCCCCGGTGTGAAAGGGGCTTTAGAGATTGTGCTCATGAAGTATTTTGGACCTGTTGGTGCAGTATGACAGTAATAATAAAGAGTTGAAACTTGAGATTGATTTTTCAGTTTTAGTATGTTTGACAAACTCACAATTTTCTTGTTTACCATATAATAAAACAGTTATAGACTTTTTTTTTCGGTGTACCCTTGATTATGCGGACCTGGTCAGGATGGGGTTCACCTCGGCCAAGATCTCGGTGAACCCCGAAATTTAAGCATATTTAATTTAAGCGTACACCGAAATCAAAAGTCTATAATTGTATATAATTAAGCTTGTAATAAATGATCACTAAGTTAACCATGCAAATAAACATTCAAATAGATGGGATTAATAGCAAAAGAGTTAAGGAAATTAAATTTCTTGGGATAAAATATCGATGATAAACTTACCTTGAATCCACATGTAAGACACATACACTCCAAAGTATCAAAAAAATATTGCAATAATAATAAGCAAAGTAAAATAGTTTCTAGACGATAGTTCACTCCTGCTCACTGGTTTCACCCTATTTTGGTGCTGAGGTGTGGGGAAACACCTATAAAAGTACACCACAATCTACTCTCCAAAGAGAGCAATAAGAAATATCCACAACACAGGTCACCTGGATTACACAAACCTATGATTTTTTTTTACTCTAAAATTCTTAAATTTGCACACCTTGTTGACTTTCAAACTGTGGAGATATTGTTTAGAGCAAAATAAATAAATAAATGTATGAATTGCCAGCGGCTGAAATGGGCTTCCTCAGGAGGGTGGCTGGTGTCTCCCTTACAGATAGGGTGCGGAGTTCAGTCATCCGTGGGGAGCTCGGAGTAGAGGTGTTGCTCCTTGGCATTGAAAGGAGCCAGCTGAGGTGGTTCGGGCATCTGGTAAGGATGCCTCCTGGGTGCCTCCCTAGGGAGGTGTTCCAGACACGTCCATCTGGGAGGAGACCCCGGTGAAGACCCAGGACTAGGTGGAGAGATTATATCTCCACACTGGCCTGGGAACGCCTCGGCATCCCCCAGTCAGTGGTGGTCAATGTGGCACGGGAAAGGGAAGTCTGGGGTCCCCTGCTGGAGCTGTTGCCCCCGCGACCCGAACCCAGAAAAGCAGTTGAAGATGAGCGAGTATGAATAGCCACAAAATATTACAAAACTGTTCATGGTAGGAGAGAAGGGTTATAGTTTAAGGGGTTCACTTAATTTTAAATACAGAAGGTTGCACACAACTATGAAAAGTTTTTGTATTTCATTTGTGGGGTGAGACTATGGAACAGTTTGAATGAGGAGCTTAAAGGGATGTCCAAGCATGATGCACTTTAAAAGGTTGTACTAAAATATGATATTCACAGGTTCCAGGTAAAAAGGTGTATAAAGATAATGGCCTGTTTACTGAGCATTTCTTTGGTGTATTTATTTTTTACTTATGTAAATATTCATTTGCTTTGTTGGTTTATCATATATTCAATTGTGTTTTTGTTTAATTTTTTCTGCTCCCACTTTTTTTTTCCATTATGTTATTATTTAGGAATGGGATGTTTAGTTGAATCAGATTACGGAGAAGGGGGTGGGGCTATACAGCGTCGGTGCACAGCCATTTTCAGATCTCTCCAGAGATGTTCAATCAAATTCAGGTCTGGGCTCTGGATGGACCACTCAAGGACATAAATAGTTGTCCTGAAACCACACCTTTGATATCTTGGCTGTCTGCTTAGGGTCACTGTCCTGCTGAAAGATGAACCATCACCCCAGTCTGAGGTCAGGAGGACTCTGGAGCAGGTTTTCATCCAGGATGTCTCTGTACATTGCTGTATTCATCTTTCCCTCAATCCTGGCTAGTCTCCCCAGTTCCTGCCACTGAAAAACTTCCCCACAGCATGATACTGCCACCACCATATTCCACTGTAGGGATGGTGACTGGTTTCCTCCAAACATAACACCTGATATTCACACCAAAGAGTTCTATCTTTGTCTCATCAGATGAGAGAATTTTGTTTCTCATGGTCTGAGAGTCCTTCAGGTGCCTTTTGGCAAACTCCAGGTGGGCTGCCATGAGGCTTTTACTAAGGAGTGGCTTCCATCTGGTGAGTTTACCATACAGGCCTGATTGGTGGATTGCTACAGAGATGGTTGTCCTTCTGGAAGGTTCTCCTCTCTCCACAGAGGAAAGCTTGAGCTCTGACAGAGTGACCATCAAGTTCTAGGTCACCTCCCTGACTAAAGTCCTTCTCTTCCCAATTGGTCAGCTTAGATGGGCGGCCAGCTCCAGGAAAAGTCCTGGTGGAGCCGACCTTCCATTTACAGATAATGGAGGCCACTGCACTCATTGGAACATTCAAAGCAGCAGAAATGTTTCTATACCCTTCCCAGATTTGTGCCTCGAGACAATCTTGTCTCAGAGGTCTACAGACAATTCCTTTGACTGCATGCTTTGTTTGTACTCTGGCATGCACTGGTAAACTGTGTGCCCTTATATGTAGACAGGTGTGTGCCTTTCCAAATCATTTCCAATCAACTGAATGGACTCCAAGTGGACTCCAATTAAGCTGTAGAAACATCTCAAGGATGATCAGTGGAACAGGATGCACCTGGGCTTAATTTTGAGCTTCATAGCAAGGCTGTGATACTCATGTATAATAAATTTGCAAAAATCTAAAAAAACATTTTCACATTGTCATTGTGGGGTACTATGTGTAGAATTTTAAGGAAAAAAATAATTTCAACCATTTTGGAATAAGCCTGTACATAAAAAGTGGAAAAAGTGAAGCGCTGTGAATGTATTCCGGAGGCACTGTATACGTTTATGATTTCAGCCCACAACCTTTCGACATGTGAACTCTGCAACATGCAGGTACTTGCTTGACTGTTTTGTTGTATTTTTTCTCCTCACTTTTTAATCTGTTTACATTTAAAATAAAGATTTCATTCATTCATTCATGCATTATTATTCATTGTGTCTTAGGCAGTCTTTCCAATATCATGCAAGCTCATATCACACTGACTATGTCAATGCGATTAATTGTGCAACATTAATCCAGACATCTAATACTATTCTCAACAGAAAAAATGCATGGGAAACTGGTACCATAGTCAAAGTAACCCACCAGCTGAAGTTCTGGTGCCATTCACAGTGAATATTTTCGCTTTGAGAGCATGTTCTATTTCTACGTGTGTCTATGAGAAAGCAATGCAAGTCTCCGATTTTGAAGAGTGTGACCATGAAGACTTAATGATGAGGGGTGGCAGGATAGAGATCTCAACTTCCCTTGTCTGTGTGAGGGAAAATGGAAACCACAAGGTGACAGCCAATCAGAGTAAAGATATCAGCTGGCTGCTCACTCAAACAAAATACACCGGACAATGCTCTGAAACAGCTTAATTCTGTATAAATTTAATACGTTTCTCATATATTTTGTAAATGTTCACAAGAAAACCACTTCTAAATCTGAAATTGCTGTTTTTGAAATCAGATAACACTTCAAAAGTGATTTATAAGACATCTTACAAATGTTCACATGCACACCCGGGACCACAGATTAAGCAAGTGGATCAAAAACTGTGAAAACATTCCTTGCAAAAAGACACATAGGGTCAATGTCATGGTCTGCAAATAGTCCGGATCTTAATCCAATTGAAAATCTTAGGTGGAAGTTGAAGAAAATGTCCATGACAAGGCTCCAACCTGCAAAGCTGATCTGGCAACAGCAATCAGAGAAAGTTGTGGCCAGATTGATGAAGAGTACTGTTTGTCACTCATTAAGTCCATGCCTCAGAGATTGCAAGCTGTTATAAAGCCAGAGGTGGTGCAACAAAATACTAGTGATGTGTTGGAGCGTTCTTTTGTTTTCATGATTGCATAATTTTTTCCTCAGAACTGAGTGATTCCATTTTTTCCCCCCTCTGCTTGGTCTAAAAAAGTAACCGTTACTGACTGCCAAAATTTTTTTTCCTGATTTCTTGTAGTGTTTCTTAAAGCCAGAAAGTTGCCATTTGAAATTACTTTAGTTTGTGTCATGTCTGTGATCTGCTTTTTTCTACAAAATTAAACAACTGAATGAACATCCTCCGAGGCCGGTGATTCCATAATTTTTGCCAGGGGTTGTAATCTCAAAACCTCAGGCATGTGTACACGTGTAGATAAAATGAGGACAAGAAAATATTTGCTATGGAATTAAAAAAAGCCTCAGCATATTTCTGGGTCTTGTCTAAGGGCCATTGTGCATTTATACAGTGAAGAGCTTTTGGCTGAATGTGAGCAGATATGTATGGCCCTACACACTTCAGAATTCAGTGTGCTTCCTCCAGCAAACAATCACATCCTCAATATGTGCCTGAGAACTGGTTCCATACACTCCCATACTACCTTTATCGTGCTTCACAGATGAGATGTGTGTTTGGATCATAAGAAATTCATCTGATTCGCCATACTGGCTTTTCAACATCATGCTGGTGTGCATTCATCATTGTCCTTCAGCCTAACGCTAGCATGAGTTTTGGCAGCGACAGCTTGGCCTAGCTGCTTCATGACAACTGCTAAATCGACTTACTTGATGATACATACACTTGCCTTCAATTACTGTTGTTTTGTTTGTTTTTATTTTTGTTTGTTTTTTACATGATATTGCACTGATGCTGCTGTGCAGTAGCAGAGATTCAATGTGGGCGGAGCCAGACAGCTCAGCCACATGTGCATGTGTCTCTCTCTCTCACACACACACACACACACACACACACACACACACACACACACACACACACACACACACACACACACACACACACACACCACACACACACACACACACACACACACACACACACACAGTGTGCGACACTAAAGCAGGTGAAGTGAAAATAAGATTAAAGATTCATCATTCAATGGTTTATTGTCATATGTACAAGTATGGACTACAGAGTACAGTGAAATTCTTACCTGAATGCCTGATTCACAGACTACCATTAAAAAGCAGTACAACATTACAGTAAATACAATGAAATATGTCAGAGGGCGACGCGTACCTGTGTGCTCTACACACCACACTATAAACATACAATTAGACAAACTCCTACTGCTGTCATCACACCCTCTGTGTCAAAGTTTCAACATTAGCAAGGCCAGACAGCTCAGTGTGATAACGTGTTACTTGACATTAATAGATGACAACAGAATTCCAATGAGAATGTTGAAAGAAGAATTTGAAATTATCTCTGATTAAAAGTCGCACTCGAGAGCTTCACGGATGGAGGAACGCTTTGGGTTTAAGCCAAATAAGAGAGGAGAGCGCATTAAGGTGAATAAGCTGGTAACCAACTGTTTAAAGCTCCTTTGTTTACTTCAGTGCAATATTTGTTAGATCCCATGAGCCAATTTATTAGGTGTTTATTTATGCTTTATTTATTTGGGATATTTTAATATTCATTGTCTGAATAGTGTTACGAATTACAAGTTCATTATTCAAAGGCTTGCATTATCAGTTGCATAAAACATTGAACATGAATAGTGGGTAGAGAAAGGCCTGCACCCTGATCCTGTCAGTTGCACTTTGTACTGAGTACTGTGATGGCCTCATCACATTTAACATTAAGGGCCTGTCACAGTGGCGTATTCGTAGAGCTGCTCATTGCAGCGTTGTGTTTCATTTAAATACGCCTGAAATACGCGCGTAGTCAGCCTTTAACAGTGTTCGTTCATACTTGCAGCTGCGTGTGTTCGCATTTCAATATGTGCACACAGTCGCGTGTTCCATGCTGCACCAGTTTCAGTGCTATTTTCTGCCTCTGTGGAAGTGCGCTTTGTTGTCTACTGCATGGTGTGGTGCGGCTCAAAAACAGAGTAATTTAAAATTATTATTATTATCATTATTTTTTTTTATGCAGCGAGTGCGCGTTTATTTTAGATTCACAGCTCTTTTCAGCTTTGATCAGACTGATCGATCAGGGCGTTTGATGAGTGCACCGACATAAAGCGAGTACGCGTTATTTTAAAGAGTCACAGCACTTTTCAGCTTTGATCAGACTGATCGATCAGGGTGTTTGATGAGTGCACCGACATGCAGTGAGTGCGCGTTTATTTTAAAGAGTCACAGCTCTGATTAGACACACACACAGAGAGAGAGAGAGAGAGAGCACGAGAGAGAGCTTTTATTTTAGGAGTCTGATAGAGGAGAGACTCAGACTCCTCAAAAGAAAACCGCTCTCTTTCTCTCGCGCGAGAGAGCGCTTTTATGAAACGATGCGACACAGTGAAACAGTCCTCATATAATTAGTCCTGTATGATAAAGTAAAGCAATGATCTTGCAGTATTTATAGCTCCAGAAGAACAACAGGGAGATGTGAGGTGGTGTACAGTACCGTGTTGAAGCGTGGACAGGCTCACAATAGAGGACAGTAGCACGGCGCTGCGTGTACTCGTGTGAAGGCTCCATGCTGTGCTGTACGCCGAAGAAAATTAAACAGGTTTAATTTCTTCCGTCCTACGCGCGTAGCCCTCAACATACTGCTACGTATTGAGAAAAAAACTCCACGTGAAGTGGGCGGAGAGCTGCTCATTACAGCGTAGACAATACGCTGTAATAAGCAGCTCTACGAATACGCCACTGTGACAGGCCCTTTAGTGCAAATGAATAAAACAATGTGAACACTGTATAGTCATACATAGTGGATAGTAACAAACACATAAGAGGTTCCACTTTGCAAGACAATGGTACTTCAAACCCAGAGAGATAATGAGAATGACTGTGTCAAGCTGTACAATGCCATACACACTTGAGTACATTAAACTGTTTTTTTTCTGCACATGCTCTGTGTGTTGTGTGTGTGTGTGTGTGTGTGTGTGTGTGTGTGTGTGTGTGTGTGTGTGTGTGTGTGTGTGTGTGTGTGTGTGTGTGCGTGCTAGTTGATGCTACAAGAGCACAAGCAGTCGAGCCTGCACACAAAGGTGGCTCTGTCCATTATGTGCCTTCTGTTGGGCCTTAAATCATTGATACAGTCAGGCAGCCAAGACTCACTGCTACATTAGAAGTTTACGTTTTAATGAACTCTGTCTGCCTGCACTCTTGGTGAAAGGCCCTGTGCTCACTGTGTCCCACATTCAAGCAGACAAAGTCTTTCCTCTCCTTAATACACACTTGTGGCGTGACACCAAAACACTGTGGGTCATTCACACATTTGCAGGCAGAGTGACAAACCAAAACAGACAAAGATATTTACAAAGGTTATGGAAGAAGGGAGTTGGTGTATTTGATAGAACAGTGTGTTTGGTTGCGTTAAAAAACAACACGAAGGGCCAATTACAAAGCTGCTTTTCAATGGCATGTCTATGTTGGAGTGGGGGCCTGCCACACTAATTGATTACACGTATTATATATTGGTGATAGTTAATCTTTTGGGTTGAAATACCTGAATTCAACTGTTCAACCTCTGTATTGATGGGCATATTTATACATGTAATTGACAAATATTATGAAAAGAAAAAATCCAATTACCTGCCCTTGAAGATGTCAGATGCCTTCGTATGGTGTGCCCCTACTGTGCAAAACTTTACTACAACCCCTGGCAAAAATTATGGAATCACCAGCCTCGGAGGATGTTCATTCAGTTGTTCAATTTTGTAGAAAAAAAGCAGATCACAGACATGACACAAAACTAAAGTCATTTCAAATGGGAACTTTCTAGCTTTAAGAAACACTATAAGAAATCAGGAAAAAAAATTGTGGCAGTCAGTAACAGTTACTTTTTTAGACCAAGCAGAGGGAAAAAAAATATGGACTCACTCAATTCTGAGGAAAAAATTATGGAATCATGAAAAACAAAAGAACGCTCCAACACATCACTAGTATTTTGTTGCACCACCTCTGGCTTTTATAACAACTTGCAGTCTCTGAGGCATGGACTTAATGAGTGACAAACAGTACTCTTCATCAATCTGGCTCCAACTTTCTCTGATTGCTGTTGCCAGATCAGCTTTGCAGGTTGGAGCCTTGTCATGGACCATTTTCTTCAACTTCCACCAAAGATTTTCAATTGGACTAAGATCCGGACTATTTGCAGGCCATGACATTGACCCTATGTGTCTTTTTGCAAGGAATGTTTTCACAGTTTTTGCTCTATGGCAAGATGCATTATCATCTTGAAAAATGATTTCATCATCTCCAAACATCTTTTCAATTGATGGGATAAGAAAAGTGTCCAAAATATCAACGTAAACTTGTGCATTTATTGATGATGTAATGACAGCCATCTCCCCAGTGCCTTTACCTGACATGCAGCCCCATATCATCAATGACTGTGGAAATTTACATGTTCTCTTCAGGCAGTCATCTTTATAAATCTCTCTTCAGGCAGTCATCTTTATAAATCTCATTGGAACGGCACCAAACAAAAGTTCCAGCATCATCACCTTGCCCAATGCAGATTCGAGATTCATCACTGAATATGACTTTCATCCAGTCATCCACAGTCCACGACTGCTTTTCCTTAGCCCATTGTAGCCTTGTTTTTTTCTGTTTAGGTGTTAATGATGGCTTTCATTTTGCTTTTCTGTATGTAAATCCCATTTCCTTTAGGTGGTTTCTTACAGTTCGGTCACAGACGTTGACTCTAGTTTCCTCCCATTCATTCCTCATTTGTTTCGTTGTGCGTTTTCGATTTTTGAGACATATTGCTTTAAGTTTTCTGTCTTGACGCTTTGATGTGTTCCTTGGTCTACCAGTATGTTTGCCTTTAACAACCATCCCATGCTGTTTGTATTTGGTCCAGACTTTAGACACAGCTGACTGTGAACAACTTTTGCAACATTGCGTGATGATTTACCATCTTTTAAGAGTTTGATAATCCTCTCCTTTGTTTCAATTGACATCTCTCATGTTGGAGCCATGATTCATGTCAGTCCACTTGGTGCAACAGCTCTCCAAGGTGTGATCACTCCTTTTTAGATGTAGAATAATGAGCAGATCTGATTTGATGCAGGTGTTAGTTTTGGGGATGAAAATTTACAGGGTGATTCCATAATTTATTCCTCAGAATTGAGTGAGTCCATATTTTTTCCCTCTGCTTGGTCTAAAAAAGTAACCGTTACTGACTGCCACAATTTTTTTTTGCTTGATTTCTTATAGTGTTTCTTAAAACCAGAAAGCTGCCATTTGAAATGACTTTAGTTTTGTGTCATGTCTGTGATTTGCTTTTTTTCTACAAAATTAAACAACTGAATGAACATCCTCCGAGGCCGGTGATTCCATAATTATTGCCAGGGGTTGTAAAATCCACCAACTAGTGGTGGAAAAGTTGCTGTTCCAAAGCCTGAACAGATAAATGGACAGACTGGGTAGTTCCAAGAAACTAGTCCACCCCCACCCAAAACTTTTGTCTGAGAGGTATAACAACAGGTCACAACAAACTTATTGCACCTACATGTGGTGAAAATGGGTGACTGAGAATGGAATCAACATTGTCCATCGTTACTAACCAAGCGAGAAAAAAGTAAAATATCAGACCTGTATTGCTGCGGAAAAAACGTTCAGAGTTGACTCAGCTGGTTTTGTACACAATATACACGGAACAAAAATATAAACGCAACGATTGTGTTTTTACTCCCATTTTTCATGGGCTGAACTCAAAGATCTAAAATATTTTTATATACACAAAATACCTATTTCTCTTAAATATTGTTCACAAATCTGTCTAAATCTGAGTTGGTGAGCACTTTGCCAAGATAATCCATCCCACCTCACAGGTGTGGCATATCAAGATGCTGATTACACAACATGAATCCTGTACAGGCGTGCCTTAGGCTGGCCACAATAAAAGGCCACTCTGAAATGTGCAGTTTTGCTTTATTGATGGGGCATGGAGGTGGGGGTCAGAAAAAAGTAGGACCTTGTATGACCACCAGACTCTGGGGCACAACACAATGCAGGCTCAAACTGGTCAGCAAATAGCTGCTTCTCTATTTAACAGACAACCAAGCAACACTTGTTCTGCGTATATTCCTGGCCATACTTTTCTCTTCTTTTTTTTTTCCTTTTTTATTTTTAAGAAAAATCACCTGGGTTTCTGGTGTGCTGAAATTCATTTGCGTTTCTTCGCGTCTGAAGCAAACATAAAGATCCTGCATTTTCTCAAATTTGGTCACGGTGTAAACCAGTGACCTGACCATAACAGGAATTTAACCAAGCATCTTATTTCCCTGGGCAGCATGGCAACATGATGTTAAGAGTTAGGAGTGCTGCGTGTCATCTCATCAAAAACTCTACTGTTTGATTACTGATAAGTTTTTTTCTGCACTGGCCAAAAGCAGCGCTCTCGTGCACCATTGCTGTAGTGAACAGACCTTCACTGGTTTCCCAGATGGCGTGGGTGAAAACTAAATGTGGATCTACAGAAGAATTTAAAGTGAAGCAAGAGGAAGAGGTCAGAGGGTGCAAACAACAATACACAAAGTGGGTCCGACACAGCTCACTGCAGGGGTCCTGCCCAAGTGCTGCCCAGCATCTACCTGAAACCCCCACTGAGCACTTCATATCGACTTAATACTCAACCTCACCACAAGCTTGTGTGTGTTTGGGATGCCTCCCACACACTGATATTCACGTACACATTCAAACATGTCTCCTGACAAATGGCAGTGATTTAACACATCAGGACAGCAGTGGGGACATAAGCAGTCATGCCCTTGTACCCCTCCACACACACACACACACACAAAACTATTGACAACTATAGCACAGCAAAGAAGCCACCAGGAGAAAGTAGGTTACGCTGACCTGTGCACTCTGTGTGTCAACCATTCAGAATGAACCAAAGGGACAGGACTTGACAAAGCCTTACTCCTCTCAGCTGGGGAGGAGGAGGCACCCTGCAAACATGGTCAGGAACCCAAGAGAGCAGAGCCAACATGCTGGGACAGTCAAACACACACAAGTTACAAAATGGAGGGGAAAACCGTGTGTGTGTGTGTGTTGGGGGGGGGGGGGGGGGGCATTGGAACCTTGTCCATATATAAGATAATCTCTGAGTGTCCAGTGATAGGGATGGGTAATGGATATTGATGCCATTATCGATTCTGCTTACCGATCCCCTCATCAATACCTCTTATATCTAAACACCACATATTAAATGAGCAGCATTACGGATTTAGGAAAAATCATACCACCTCACTGGCGGTAACTGATTTTGTGGAACATGTTATAAATGCAATCAAGAACAAGCAATACACCGTTGGGGTTTTTTTTTGACCTGCAGAAAGCATTTGATCCTATAGATTATGATGTATCATTGGATAGGTTATGGAGATATGGCATCAGCGGTTTTGCACATGATTGGATAGCCAGTTACTTGCACAATAGGTATATGCTCACTTGGGTGGGATAAAATCTGAATTTTTTTTGTGCACTCGTGGGGTGCCCCAGGGCTCAGTCCTTGGGCCTTTGCTGTTTCTTTTTTATATTAATGACATGTTTGTTTCCCAAGTTTGTGAGTTGTATTTTATTTGCTGACGAAATGACCATGTTTTGCAGTGGGGATGACTTGAGACAGGTTCTGGACATGATGAAGAGGGAACTACAGAAGTTCAAGGAATGGTTTGACAAATTATCGCTTCACTTCTGTAAAACAAATTGTATCATATTTGGAAACAAGCACAGAAATTTATGTAGAAATTTACAAGTACACAACATCGAAATTGAACTTTTTAATGAAACCAAATTTCTCGGGATCTTTACTGACAAAAACATAAGAAGACTGATTATATCATAATACAATTCATGTTCAAAGTGCAAAACAAACTTCTGCCCCAACATGTCCAGGACATGTTTAAAATGAGAGACACCAGTTAAAATCTTCGAGGGACACTGTTATTTCAGAAATCAAAGTTTGAACCACTGTAAAAAGTCACTGTCTTTCTGTTAAAGGTGTCAATATTTGGAACAATTGCCTAAAACTGGAATTTGGTGAACAGGGAAGTTTTAGACAGCTCTTACATGAAATGCATTCGATCCCCCAAAGTATTTTTGTGATCTAAGCATTATAGGAGGACAATTCTTCAAAATAATCATTAATTTGGGTTGGGGGATTGAATGCATTCACTATAGGGGGCACTTCAAGTTGGCAAATTTCCAGAAATACTCATATTTGTGAAGACTATTATATCTATCAATACGCATTTAATCCCCCAGCAAGATTTTTATTCTATTAGAAAGGGCAATACTTACCCTCTTTAAAACAACAAAAAAATCAGTGGGGGATTGTATGCCTTGGCCATCAGGCGGCGCCAAAGTGGTCAAATTTGTGTTTTTCATACAACTTTGGCACCCTCTGGTGGCCAACATGTTTAATGAATAATCATAAACTGCATTTTTCAGAAGATTAACGTGTATTGTGTTAATATCCATTGAAACATCTTTGGTGGTATCTCAATAAGCTCACAATGTGCATCTACAATGTTGAGGTTTGATCACCTTGAAGCACCAGATTACACACTAATTTACATGTGAAGTTTTGAAATGATGAATTACCCAAAACAATGCATGTGCATGATAAAACAATGCCTGTGCTACACTACTAATGTAGGTATTTACTTGTGTATTCCACAAATACAGATTAGAAAGTTGAAAACATGAGATGTATGTTGCATAATGATCATCGGAAGCACAGCCGAGTGACAGAGATCTCTGTCCATTGCAAAGCAGCTATTTGTAGCCAGCCACACTAGTAATAATACAATAACATGCTGTTGTCGTGCGGTATGCATTTTTCTGAGTCCCTCCGTCCATCCCGTCGCCCGCAATGACAGCTATTCGCCCTCATTCGCCCTCGTCTAACTCGGGCGAATGCATACCGCACGACAACAGCATGTTATTTGCATTACTGGGAGGCAGAGCCTTCAGCTTTCAGGCTCCTCTCCTGTGGAACCAGCTTCCAATTCGGATTAGGGAGACAGACACCCTCTCTACTTTTAAGCTTAAGCTTAAAACTTTCCTTTTTGAAAAGCTTATAGTTAGGGCTGGATCAGGTGACCCTGAACCATCCCTTAGTTATGCTGCTATAGACTTAGACTGCTGGGGGGGTTCCCATGATGCACCCAGTGTTGTCTTTTTATTCACCTCTTTTTGCTCTGTATGCACCACTCTGCTTTTAATCATTAGTGATTGATCTCTGCTCTCTTCCACAGCATGTCTTTTTCCTGATTCTCTCCCCTCAGACCCAACCAGTCCCAGCAGAAGACTGCCCCTCCCTGAGCCTGGTTCTGCTGGAGGTTTCTTCCTGTTAAAAGGGGAGTTTTTCCTTCCCACTGTCGCCAAGTGCTTGCTCATAGGGGGTCGTTTTGACCGTTGGGGTTTTTCTGTAATTATTGTATGGCTTTTGCCACAATATAAAGCGCCTTGGGGCAACTGTTTGTTGTGATTTGGCGCTATATAAATAAATTGATTTGATTTGCTATAGTGCCAAATCACAACAAAGCTGCCTCAAGGCACTTCATACAAGTAAGGTCTAACCTTATCTTACATACCTGGGTAGCTATTTTCATTTCTGTGGCACCTGTAACTACAAATGTACAGGATTGCACGTGATCTGTGGTCCATACGGACCGCCCCGACAGTTTGGCATCAATGTGAACCACAAATTTTTGCACAGTTTACATAAGTGATTTTGTGCTACGTGACATGTTCATAATGTGATAACTGCATTCATTTTATTTTAGGGTCCACTGTCTCTTCCCTGTGCATTCATGAGCTCACTGAACAGAGCATCATGACTGAAATGTGTGCAGAGCCGATCTTGCCAAAGTCCACAGCTTCAGAAAATAATGAGTATTCCTGAGTTTTTCCGAATGTCCGCAATGAACTAAATTAATTCTGATTTACCCTTTGAAGGTAAATTCCTTATTATTTTACCCTCTCATTAGACCATGTAGACATTCCTAATATCCTTTTAAAAAAAGAACAAAGTAAGAATTTTAAGTTATAAACTTAAATCAGCTTTGCTCCATTAATTTTTTTTTTTTTTTGACTTTTAGAATATTGACAAAGGCTATTTTGTATTCACTGATATATATTGCAATTTAATGCAACAGTTAAGTATTTTATCTGAAAAATATTATTACAACTACAGCCCGACAGATATATCGGCTGGCCGATATTATCGGCCGATATAAGCCCTTTCAAAGTACTCACTACGGCCGAAATTTTGCAGATAGAACGCCGATAATTTCTCAAACAGAACAGTTACTTAAATAATGTTTGTGTCGGCAAGGTAAAATGTCCTTGCACTGTTTGGCCAGTAGATGGAGCTTCGACTCCATTCAACTAAGAGCTGCTTACACCCCTGCTTACATGTGTTCCTCACCGGCCACCCGTAGTTCACGTCACACTGCACTGATCGGCTGACAAAAGCATACAAGTAAGTTATAAGGATGTTGTTGTATATAACTTTGCGGATTACATTCACCTCACATTTCTCCCGTTTCAGTTCAACTCAGTTGATTAACTCAGTTTATGTAGTAATGCTGTCAAATGTGCTTCATTGCATCGGTCACGCTTTTTATTAAGCCCACATTGTGTAGACCTTATTCTAGCATGAAAAACTTTCATTTACTGCTAAGAGGTTGAAACATTCAGATTCACTGGTTGTCCAGAAGGGTTCTTGGAATTACTGCCGTTCGCCATATCCCTCTGGGGCCGACACTGTCGTATACGATGGCTGGGGCCAAGCTTACTAAATTGTAAATACCTTTTTAATGATATGAGACAGAAACGTACTTTTTTCGCTGAAAGGTTAACTCCGCAGACTTTCGATCCACCATCAGCCATCTTGGTACTCCTCATAGAAGATGTGTGATGACGTGCGCAATGTGAGTGTCCAATCGGAATTGGTTCTCCGTCATATGGTTTTCCAAAATCCAATCGTAGGGCCATATTTACCTCACGTGATATGGTAAGATCATTTTCAGGAGTGATATCTTACTAGTTGGCCCGTTTGAATAGCCCTCTAACTGCTCCAATTGCATTTGTGCATTTTTTGAAATTATTTTCTGTTATAAAGTTAATCAATATGAGGCCAAAGCTTCAGCTTTTAGCTCATACCTTTTTTGTTAAGGGTCCAAAAAAGAACATTTTATTCATTTAAAAAAAAAATCGGCTGATTTATCGGGTATCGATTATCTGCATTTTTTTCATCCAAATATCGTTATCGGCATTGGCCTAAAAAAAAAAATCCATATCGGTCAGGCTCTATATACAACATTGGAAACTTGTTCACATTTTTTTTTATTTAGGACCACAGGCAAAAGCCCCTCATCTTCATTGCTCATTGATTTATTTTCCTTAAATAAATAAAAAAAAATAAAATATAAAAGAGTAGCACTTTTTTTGGGGGGGGGGGGGGGGGGGGGGTGAAAATTATCCAATTTGTGGCTTTAAAAAAACAACAAAAAAAAACACAACAACAACAACAAAAATCCTATCCAAGCCGTGGTTTTGCAAAGCACCTAGAGGGAACCCATGCAAACACGGTAAGAACATGGAATGTCCACACCACGTGGGTGCAGTCTGTATGGATCACAGACCAACTATGAACTATTACACCCCTAACATGCACCGAACAACCTAAAATCTAATTGGTCCATACACTGCTGAGAGGCTACCTACGATAAGTATGAAGTATGTACATTATATAGTTTCTCAATTATGTTCATAAGAGCATAGACAGATGAGCATGTCTACAGAATGTCTTGTATACTGTGAAAAAAAAAAAAAAAAAAAAAACCCAGAGACAACAAGCAGCACTGAAGACACATAATATTTCAAAGCAAGTCCACCAAAGACTCTCAAAGTGAATCAGCAGACATAAAACAGGTATGTAACTGTATTTTTAGGGCTTTGTTCTTTTATAGTACCCTGTGACATGCCCACCAACACAAAACACTACTCCTGCTTCAGGGATCTGCACCATGGTCATGGAATGTAGCACCTTCGCTGTCTATTTGTGTGTGTGGGAAGGCATGTGGGATGTAACAGCATTTGCTCAGTGTTGTACCTTTATAACAATAATAAAAAAAGACAGGTGCTGAAAGGCGAGCTTGTCCGGGTGCAATAATCTATAGTATGTGAGTAGTTGTGACCCTACAGCCACTAGAACAAGATAGTTCCCCAATCGTACAAGAAAGTCTCCTGGAGGATTTAACAAGAAGGTTGCATACTTTAATGTCAGTCAATATCTCAGCTCTTTGTGACAAAATTAATGTGCACTCCAATTATTTATCTTAGATGAGAATTAACTGTAATGCCACAAATTTTAACTCATCTCTCTTGACTGTAGTGTTTAATACTTGCAACTGAATAACATGTAGGTGAGTTTTAGACCAGAATATCCAAATGAACAACACATACCATCAGTGTATTCAGATCAATTAAGAGGCTTTAATATTTGCTGGCTGCTGTGAGACATTTTGTCTGCACATTGCAAAGCTCATTCATACCAACTGAAGATACCAAGTGATCCAAAGTCAAATACCAATGAAATCAATTATAACGATTTTATATTTTTTCTTTTAGGTCTTCAAAGGCATTTGATCCAATTCTCTTGATATCTCCTCATTAAGTGTTAGCATGTTACCTTGGACTCTAATCGTTATTCATATGTATGTAGCTTTAAGAAAACATGAACAGTTTGCTTGCCTGCAGCAAAGAAACAGATGTCAAGGTGAAATCTAACTAATATCTCAGTGATTCTCAACCGGGGTGCCGCGGCACCCTAGGGTGCCCTGATCGATCGTCAGGGGTGCCGTGGGCAATTATCAAATATCACCGTTATTGGGTGTATGTGCTGTAATAGTGTGGCAGATGGTGTAATGCTCTTTTATTCCAGTAGATGGCAGCAAAGTGCGCAGTAGCGCTGAGCCGTGTGCTGAAAAGGAGGCGTGATCGCCATTTTAATTCCGGGCAAGTTAGTGATTTGTGTGCATAGAAGTTCACTTAGTCTCGTCAAGAAACAGGTGGAATATGTAGGAAAGCTGCGCATGTTGGCAAAGTCACAAACGGAGGAACAAGGGAGACAATATTTCCTTCCAAAAGTAAGTGGTTTTGGTTATTGTTGTCACTTTGTCCATGATATTTGGATGATAAACAGCTGTATGTCTCCTGCCGTACCTGTGTCGCCCGATGACACGGATTATTATTTTCACTTATGTCTAGTTGATATTTTCCACTGCTAGACCAATGTCTAGTTAAAATTCTTGTCGTTAGTGACTAAAAATTGTTGGACAAGACTGGGGAGTTTTTTTTTTTTTTTTTTTGCACCTTAAAATAATGAGATTAATGACCCGCGCTGTGCTGCCACACACAGAGATGTGCACACACACACCACTGACTTCATGAATGAAACTTGGTCAATAAAGGATAATTATGTAAAAATATATATAAAAGTATTGTAATGGTTTTAGGAGCCGCGCTGTGTTGAACACAGCAGCAGCTCAGCCGAGCAGCGTAGCTTAACAGCACAGATCCGTGTAACTTTCAACACTAATATTTGAGAATGTGTGTGTGTCAGAGTAAGTTTAATATTTTCCTGACATAATTTAATGTAATTTAATTTTACTGGTTCGATATCCAGGACAAAATGGCATTTTAACACGTATTTTGCGAGCATTTTTCTGAGTGTGTTCAGTCACGAATCTCCATTGAAAATGCATTAACATCCGGGTACTTTGTCAATATTTTGCCCGATTAGGAGACGTCATGACGCTGTCCATGAAGGGACATTTTCGTTTAGTGTGCAGCAATGGGACTGCGCTCTCTAGTTCTTATATACAGCTCCATGACTATAGTATACTATGTTACGTCATATCTGTACCGCACGTCTTGCTAACGTGCTAACGCACCGTGTAGAGACAGTCGAGTTAGTGGTGCGCGACACGTGACACATGACAGTGGTGTGCCGCAGGATTTTGTAAATATAAAAAGAGTGCTGCGGCTCAAAAAAGGTTGAAAATCACTGTCTTAGCTCTATATCTGTAATATAATTATCACATAAAGACTAAGAAAATGAGAACACCAGGAAATCTAAGTAATTGCAATCATTTGGCATCTTGGCCCATGCCATCTATTGTAGCACGTTGAGGTATTATAGTAATTAAAACTCAACAGCCACTTCTGCAGAAGGAGATGACACTATGGGGAAATTGTATCCCCCCACCAAACATTGAGCATTTGGCTAAATTAAACCCATTTTTCATTGGTGGGCTCAAATAATGAGGACAATACATACAAGAAAGAAATTAGTTTGATAAGCGATTGCATGTTTGGATTCAAAAGAGCACGTCACAAACAATGGAAACAGTGATGACAAAAACCTTTCCAACTGTCTGCAGTGGCAACAAGCTTTCATTTTATATTAAGATCTAACTGAGAATCTGTTAAATTAATAAAAATCAAAACAACAAATGAAAATGAATCAACATGTTATAACAGGGGCTACAACATCACAGAAGCTAGGAGATTAGAGATGTCCCGAAAAAAGGTATTTTTTTAAAATATTTTTGATTGAATGGTATCTGTTATGCTTTAGATGTGCAGAGCTAGAGATGCAAACAGTCATGCAACTGCAACTTCATGACAGAGCCCCCACAGAACCACAGTGCATATTTTAAAAACACACTGATCAATCAAAGCCAATAGTAATACAGCCTGCATTTGTTAAGAATGAGACTTCTTTTTAATCGAAATGCTAAACAATTTCAAAATTATTTTAATATGCCACATGACCCCTGATAAAATGTAAATTCTCCATAGAAAGTGAGATCAGGACCTCTAAAATTACTTCCTTACCAAAGCAAATAAGAGCAATCAGAGTTCAGACGTCCAAAATCACCTCCAAAATTCAGTGGGGTCTTCCATGCCCTAATATCCATCTGTGGTGCAAATTTAGTGACAATCTGTCAAGCAATTTTGACATAATTCTTCAAAACCTATATAAAGTGAAATCTTGATCCAGAATCCATATCTGGATTCACCAAATTATCACCAAAATTTAGTGGAGGCTTCCATGTCTTAATATCTATCTGTGGTGCAAATTTGGTGAGAATCCGTGAAGTAGTTTTGACGTGATCCTTAAAAGCCTATATAAAGGGAAATATTGATCCAGAATTCAGATCTGGATCCAAATTACCTCCAAATTAAGTGGTCTTCCATGCACTAATATCTATCTGTGGTGCAAATTTGGTGACAATCTGTGAAGTATAGGAATGGGTATTGATAAGATTTTATTTTACCATTATCGATTCCGCTTATTGATCCAATACCTTATCGATTTCCTTATCGATACCTCTTCTGAATTTTCTGTGCACTAAAAGTAGGCTTTACAGGTTTTCTATGTCAACAACATTTTATTGAGACTTAAAGTAAATAAATATGAAACTGGTCACTGGATCCTTAAACTCTGGACATAATAAACTCTACATGGTGGATCCTTGATCTCTGGACATGAATAGAAAATCACAAAATCTGTAGTTTTGTCAAAAGCATTACCTTTCAGACATTATTGGCATGAATGTCTTTCCATACATCAGAGCTGAGCTCTTGCAGCTGGCTGTGCTGCATGTCAGGATGTAATTCATAAAGAACACAGGACGTCTCATTTTGGGAGGAAAAAAACGTTTTAGTCGACCGTAGTTTATTGTCTGTATTACAGCGTTTGGAAAGAGGTGTAATTTATTTTAAGAGGCAATTCATTTTGAAGTTATTAATTCTGACAGGACTCTGTCTCGGCAGAGAGCGGCGCAGCGTTTGGAGCTATGCCAACGGAACAGAGGACAAGTCTCGTTTCTTGATTGCAACAAGACAAGAGTCCCAGTTAGTGACTTTAATCCACACAAAAGTGACTCACAATTAACATATTTTAATGGCTTTGAGAAGGGTTAAGAAGCGGACTTGCCACTTCTGAAGAGCAACAAATCAAAGAACGTCTCCACTCCACACGGAGGCAAAACTGAGTAATTTTAACATTTTTTATTTCTTTGTGGATCATGGGATAATTTCATTGTGCAGACAGAATCCACTGATGCTTGTGGTAACCGAGACTTTAATGATTGAGGCACTGTGATTCTTTCAATGTGTGGCGCAGAGTGAGGCCCGGTGGAGGGAGAGAAGACTCCGCTCACAGCAGAGATCCAAGCCAGCAACCACAGACAGCCAACCAATGGATTACACCTGTAGGAGACTGGGCCAGTCACACCAGATGTTGCAAATCAACAACCAGATGAAGAATCTCTGGTGCAGAAACCATGATCTGATGGAGCAACTGTGGCACAAAATGCCAGTGTCACAAAGAGACTTTTCTTCACCACGACAAGGAATTAAAGTATTTTCAGATGTCGTTTTCGAAAATCAGGCTTTATGTGGATATGTTTTCGTCAGACTGTGATGATGAATCTCACTGAAACAAACAGGCAAGATTAAGCCTTTATATTTACTCTGTGTGCACATGGTTTAATATCTGAAATGCTCTGTTTGCATGAGGACTGCAGCATTCAGCCAATAGAAAGCATGCTGGAAAGTATTTAATGGATGCATTTCGACGTATGAGTAAATTACAAGAGACGTGTCAACAATCGCATAACTTACCTACAACTTATGTCCCGCATATGTGGGAGATATGAGTTACACCCTGGCATGTGTTGAAATATTCAGCATGCCCAAATTTTTCGAAGTGCTTGGCATATTACAATGCATATCAGTGTGGTGCAATGTGCTTCAGCGTGCTCTTAATTTACAAAACATAACATATTAAGACATATACCAGCGTATGCCAGTGTTTTTTAATACAGTTTCCATATGCTGGCTAAATTGTCAAGGTGTGACAGGGCCTTTAAATTTTGGAGGCATTCTGGATCAAGATTTCACTCGTCTTCCATGGCCAAATATCCATCTGTGGTGAAAATTTCATCAAAATGTGTGCAGTAGTTTTGAAGTAATCTGCTAATAGATAGACAGACAACTAAATAAACACTGATGATTTTATTATATCCTTGGCAGACATAATAATTGATATTTCTCTAAGAACTTTTCTGAAAAATAAGAGAGCCCATAGAATGAAGTGTATTTTAAGATGTTTACAGTAAGTGCTGCAAACACAATAGCCTGTGCTTGTTAAATGGTACAATTCTGTTATTTTCACAGCCCAGATACACTACTGTTAATATGAAAAGCAAAGAAGGGTTGGCCTGTATTTGTCAGGGGATTATAATTATAAGTTTTAATATTTGCAAAGTTTGGGGGTCAATTAACATTTTCCTTAGAGGAAAGAATAACTCACAGTACAATAAGCCAAAGATGAACCAACATCTCATAATGATGTAAGCATCATTAAAGTGCAGCAAAATCTTATTATATTTCCCATGATCTCTGCAAGAGACTTCAGTGAACATCAACATGTAAAGGTTGAGACACAGTATTTAAACGTTCTCTGTGTTAAGGTACAGGGGTTAAATGTTTCAAACATTAGGACGTGCAGAAGCAGGGTGGTTTCTCTTTTAATTAGCAGGAAAATGCTTCAAGTTAACACCACTGGGAAAGAAGTTTCTGTATTTCCCAACATCCACCCCTAGAGACTTGGCAGGAAAAAGAATTCATATTAAGTCATTAAATTATTCATAAATATACTGTGGCAACGCCAAGTGAATTGTGTCCACGGAGTCTGGGGCAACAATGCAGCCAAGCCACATTATTCATTATTCTCTGCAGTGTTTCTGTGTAGGCTCTCAGTTGTCCAGGTGGTTTCCATAGTAGAGAAGCTTGAATCTTCGACTGGACTGGGTTGCTTGACGTGAGGACGTTTCGCTTCAAATCACAGAAGCTTCCTCAGCTAAAATTCTTGCTCTGGTAGTCTGACTTCTGTCTTGACTCTTGTAGAGAGATAAACCAGAAGCCAACAAGAGCTGGAGTTTTTAACCTAACCAGACCCTCCTACAGAGAGGCCGACTGCTATAGGCTAGTGACTAAACAATAGCTCTAATTAGCACCTATTGTGCGCTAGTTAGCACTCTCCTAATGATGGGATGGAAGCCTCCCCTGATGGCTCCCCTTGATGATCTCTCCTGATGGACGTGAACTGACTCATTAACCATGAACAAAAGACTGAAACTGCTTTGACCTGAGTACCCCATTGTAAACAGGGGACAAAGCGTTGTCTGAGACCCGCCCCCCGGTTGAGGCTGGGTTTCAACTGTTTACAAAGAATGCTCTCTTGACACCTCTCTCAAACCATTTCTTCTCTCTGGCTAAGATTTTAACTTTCCCTGTCCTCAAAAGTGTGGTTAGTGTCTTTCAGGTGGAGATGAACTGCAGACTGAGGTCCACTGGCGACCTCTCTGACGGTGTGGTATAGACTCTTGTTTAAAGGTTGCTTAGTCTCATCTATGTAGTGTTCATTACAGTTTTCCTGACATCTGATGTAATACACTACATTGCTCTGTTTGTAACTAGGGATCCTGTCCTTAGGGTGAACTAATTTCTGTCTTAAGGTGTTAACCAGTTTAAAGTAAACTGGATTTTGTGCTGTCTGAAGATTCCTGTGTAGTTTTTCCCCTACTCCTGCTAAATAAGGGAGGACACTCCTCTTCTTCTTGTGTCTCTGTCTCCTGTCTATCTGGTCTGTTTGTTTTCTGGGACTTTCTGCACTTTGTCCAGGGGCCATCGTGGGTACCCACATACTGTGAGGGCTTTCCCGTGCAAGTTGTTGTTCTTTAGCCCTTCCCTCTGCAGTTGTGGGCACCTGTATGGCTCTGTGTTGAAGAGTCCTGATCACCCGAGTTGTGTTCAAGGGGTGGTTTGAGCCAAAGAGCAGATATTGGTCAGTGTGAGTGGGTTTTCTGTAAACCTCTGTATGGAGCTGCCTGTTCTCTCCAATCGTAACATCACAGTCCAAGAAGGCTAAATGGTTGTTTCTGGCATCCTCACGTGTGAACTTGATATTGGAATCCACCGAATTATGTGTTCTGTAAAGTCCTCGACCTCCTGTTGCTTGATTTTAACCCATGTGTCATCGACATATCTGAACCAGTGACTGGGAGAGATGCCCCGTGAACAACGTCAAGGCTGTCTTCTCCACTCGCTCCATGTACAGATTGGCACAATGGGGGATACGTGGAGACCACCATGTGGAGAACAGACCACCATGTGGAGAACACACAAGATTTTTGTGAACAAGATCAAGGACCTGCAGCTGGTCCTTGATCAAGGACCTGTAGCTGGAGGCAGATGAAACTATGGTGTTCATTTGATGTGACTTCATTGTTCACCTGCATCCCCACCGCTGAGGCCATCTCAGCTATGAGGCAGAGACTGCTGGAGGATGCGTCTCTACCTGAAAGGACCAAACTCACACCAGACCACATCTGCCAACTCTTGGAGATCTGTCCTTAACACCACATATTTCCTGTTTAGGGGGAATTACTACAGGCAGATCCATGGTTGTGCGATGGGGTCTCCGGTATCCCCATTGTGGCCAATCTGTACATGGAGGAGTGGAGGAAGACAGCCTTGACGTCATTCACGGGCATCTCTCCCAGTCACTGGTTCAGATATGTCGATGACACATGGGTTAAAATCAAGCAACAGGAGGTCGAGGACTTTACAGAACACATCAATTCGGTTGGATTCCAATATCAAGTCTCACACGTGAGGATGCCAGAAGAACGACCAACCATTTAGCCTTCTTGGACTGTGATGTTATGATTGGAGAGAACAGGCAGCTCAGAAGAGGTTTACAGAAAACCCCCTCACACTGACCAATATCTGCTCTTTGGCTCAAACCACCCCTTGAACACAGCTCGGGGTGATCAGGACTCTTCAACACAGAGCCCTACAGGTGCCCACAACTGCAGAGGGAAAGGGCTAAAGAACAAAACTTGTACGGAAAGCCCTCACAGTATGTGGGTACCCCGATGGTCCCTGGACAAAGTGCAGAAGTCCCAGAAAACAAACAGACCAGATAGACAGGAGACGGACACAAGAAGAAGAGGAGGTGTCTCTCCCTTATTTAGCAGGAGTAGGGGAAAAACTACAGAGGATCTTCAGACAGCACAAAATCCCCAGTTTACTTTAAACGGTTAACACCTCTTGAGACAGAAATTAGTTCACCCTAAGGACAGGATCCCTAGTTACAAACAGAGCAATGTAGTGTATTATATCAGATGTCAGGATGTCAACTGTAATGAACACTACATAGGTGAGACTAAGCAACCCTTTAACAAGAGGCTATACCAGCCACCTAGTAGAGAGGTCGCCAGTGGACCTCAGTCTGCAGTTCATCTCCCACCTGAAAGACACTAACCACACGTTTGAGGACAAGGAAGTTAAAATCTTAGCCAGAGAGAAGAAATGGTTTGAGAGACGGTGTCAAGGAAGCATTCTTTGTAAAACAGTTGAAACCCAGCCTCAACCGGGGGGCGTGGTCTCAGATACGCTCTGTCCCCTGTTTACAATGGGGTACTCAGGTCAAAGCAAGTTTCAGTCTTTTGTTCATGGTAATGAGTCATTCACGTCATCAGGAGAGTCGTCAAGGGAGCCATCAGGGGAGGCTTCCATCCCAACATTAGGAGAGTGCTAACTAGCGCACAATAGGTGCTAATTAGAGCTATTTGTTTATGTCACTCGCCTATAGCAGTCGGCTCTCTGTAGGAGGGGTCTGGTTAGGTTTAAAAACTCCAGCTTTTTGTTGGCTTCTGGTTTTATCTTCTCTACAAGAGTCAAGACAGAAGTCAGACTACCAGAGCAAGAATTTTAGCTGAGGAAGCTTCTGTGATTTGAAGCGAAACGTCCTCACGTCAAGCAACCCAGTCCAGTCGAAGATTCAAGCTTCTCTATTATTCTCTGCAGTCATAAAACAAAGGCTGCTGTAAAGATAAAAATACCTTGACAGTAAAATATACTCTACCTGCTTTCATACCATAAGTGACGCAGCTAATTTTCATACTTGACATAAACTGTGTCATGCAGTTCCCCATTTTGGTGTAAATATATTTTGGACAAACAAGTAGGCCGTTTATCATGGCAACTCCAGGCTGAGACATAAGACCAGCAAGAATAAAGATAATGGCACCATTTGCTGACTGCATTTTTACCTCTGAGGTATAGATGTGTTTACATGTATAATAAACTGTCATCTCTTACACCATCTGACAGAGAAAGAGTGAGAGCAACATGACTCTCCTATCTCATCCTACCAGCAGTTCTCATATTCCTGCCACATTACAATATTGATGCAACATATCAAGAGCGGCTAGTGCCTCTTTGAAGTTGTCTTCAGGGGTAAGGCAGTGAGGAAAATTCCAAATTAAACATTAAGGATGCGTGCATGTTGGCCATGCATTTGGAATGGGATCTATACAGCAATAGATTATTTGTATTTAGTGGAGCAGCTCCCTAAAGTGTCAATATCAGAGGATTACAGCAAAACATGAAATTAGTATTCAGTCCCCATCCCCTACACAGCTAGGCACTGTCCTTCATGCATGTGTGTGTGTGTGTAATATTTGTGAGATTCGCCAAGCTTATGCATGGTATGCTCCAAAAGCATGTTGGAGGGAATCTGGGTTAGGCTACATATGGTGATACCTGAAACTCCAGACTGAAAGGCTCCTACTACATCAACTACAGCGGAGCTGCAGATTCTACTTAATAGGTTGATGTCACAAGAGATTATGAAGTAAATCAGTCTGAATAAGAACTGTATGTGGTCCTGCGGAGATTCAAATGTCAAATAACATGCTGAGCCAAACATCAGCATACAAAATAACAGTGAGAACTGAACAGACACAAGAGTGCAACAGCGGTCCAGTTATTCCTGAGGAGCAAGACAGTGGCAAAGATAGTGAACCAGACTTGCGACTGGAGGTTCGCTTTTTCCATCCCCAGACTGTAAATGTGGATATGGACAGTGAATGAGCAGTACTTGTACCACACATACTACTGCCGCTGAGGTGCCCTTGGGTTAAAAAAAAACCCCCCAGATTGAAGGTTCAGTGGGCTGCTACAAATGTGAATGTGTCAGTATGAATATCAAACCTATGCTGCCTATGACATCCCCAAAGGAAATATGGTCTGTCCTGGCTCAAAAGGTGTCAAAAGCTTTATCATACATACGAGTATGGGGCACATTTGAAGTGTCTGAATCCTGGCAGCTCTACCAAAGACAACATGATACACATCAAATACTGTTGTTGTGAATTATTGCAACTGCTGCATTAAAGTGGATATGACACCTAGAAAATTAGGTCAAACTGATATAAATATCTAAATATACATACAGTATAGTAAGTTGAAAGTGGTTTTAATCATTATCACTGAGAAATAAAGTTTGTACAGCTTCTCAAAAGTGTGTCTCTTGGAAAGCGCGTTCCATCAGTGGTCACGTGATGCCGTGACATCACAGCGTGTAGAGTCCCGTCTTTGTCTGTTCGATTAACAACAGGAAAGATGGACCTCAGCATGGACAGTGACGAGATCGAGAACTTTTCTAACTCTTCAAGTGTGCATTGTTTCTGTGAAGAAATCGAGACTGACTCGGATCCTGAGGATGTCGCAGCAGTGATTAGACCCTATAGATGGAGCCGTATCTTTCGGACGAACATTCAAACCAGGAGCATTCTGGAAAATAATGCCGGCGGAGCTTATGGCAGAGCTGAAGCAGAGGCAAGAGACGTGCCAATTCCAATGGATTTTGAAAGACTGCAGAATACGGAATGGTCGGGGAGGCTTTGATTTTTGTTGCTGCTGTTTATAACACTATAATTATAGCATTTTCGATTCAAGTGTCTGTTTACTGCCTTTGTTATTGTTCCTGAGCCGCGATAGTGTAGCTACTACTTGCGGACCACCATCATTAACTTCAGGTTTTTGCCGTTTTCGAGTGCTGGCATTGCATTCATCCGTGTTTAGTTACGTTATTTTCACGAAAGAATAGGAAATAACGGCGAAAGTTCGAAAAAGATGGCCGAAAACACCAATAAACATGCCACCGCTGTTTACTCCGTATTGCACTGATATTTTTTACTAGTTCCTTGACAATTTCAAGATTATTGTGAACATATTATTTGGGATTGACATTTTAGGTGGTCCTTGTGAGCGGTGCGAGAACATGGAGACAGTAGAGGAAAGTGTCTGCTGTCGGGAGCAAATGCGAGTGGAGCGAGCTGCAGCCTGACATTTTGTGCATTGCACAACACTGCAGCTTTTGATCAATCTGCCTGGACTTGAAAAGGCTAAAACCTTTTGCCCTTGTGTTTGTGCAATATGCTGCGACACACTGGTCAGGCATATCGAAAAACAAGTCCCTGAGAGCTGTGTTTAATCAAAGTTTCTGCGGCTAAAAAAGTGTAAACAACAGCCGCCAAGTGCGCAAGCCAATACAGTCCACACGCACGTTTGGTGCTCAGCGGGAAGGTGGTCCACGGGGCGTGCACATTTTTCAGTGGCGGGACGTTCAAATGTTGTATATAACGGGAGAACTGGCGTCCATCTTCCCATAATGCTTAGGTTGACCGAATTACATAACCTTTGTTACATGTAATAAGACTATGTTGTCTTTAAGTGTCATATCCCACATTAAACCCACAGTTAACTATTAACCAACTATTTTTAGTTGTTAATACATCGAAGTATTTTGCTTTATGATTATGTTAGGAATTGGAAATAGTCTCACCTTCCCTGGGTCATCTTTGGAGCGAGGCACTTTGAGGAAACACTTGTTCAGTGACAGATTGTGCCGTATTGAATTCTGTGAAGGCAAAACAGAAGAAAGTGCAAAAGTGAGTGAAGGCACTAAATCCTGTTGGGGTTAGGAATTAGACATTTGTGAGTAAAACAATGAAATATGGTTTGAGACATTTTTTTTATACCTGTCAAAACTGTATTTTAATCCACATAAAGCATCATGGAGAGATCATACTGAATGGTAAGTTGCAAAAGAATACTTTCTATTGGCTTTATCTACAGAAATTACAGTGATCCTTTGACCTGGTTTACCACCACAGAGCAGCATGTTCTTTGTTAAGCAGGAAATGTTTTGACAACTTAAAACATGATTTTAAGTTCATGGCTATGGTGATGGGTACATTGCTGTAGACAGGAGGCTGTAGTAATGGAAACTGATGTCACTGAGCCCACACTTAATAGCCACGTGGGTTCACCTGCACAAAGTTCAATCTCCACAGTTCATTCACAGAGTCTGAAGTATAACGGTATAATCCATGAGCCAGAGGCCAAATTTAACTTAATCAGTACCACTTAAGGGGATGAAAGGACATTTACAATCCAAACTCAACAGCCAACCCAAAACATGTATGGTGGCAGCTACGTAAGGTAGGGGCAATGAAGGATTACACAGGGATCAGCTATTAAAAATGCTCCAATCATATTGGAAACTATACCACATTATTTGTCAGATTACAGGGATTCCAAAAAGGCACAGTTTGGGACTATCTATGACTGAATGATATGGAGTTATGGGGTAAAAACATAAAAACAAAAACAAACAAAAAAAAAAACAAGAAACTAGCAAACAGAACTTTTATGTATTTTCTTTTTTAGGGCAAAGCACGGCTTTACAAAGATCTACCTATCAAAGATAAGTTATCCAAATCCTGTAGTTTATGAATATTCAGAGTCATTAGACAGAATTCTTGACATTCGTTGTTTGAATCTAGCTGCTGAAACCACCGTTCTGGAGGACACTCATTTTGATTAATTTACCATTCTGTAAAATAGTCGATAAATTAATACGTAGTATAATAGTCTTTAGTTGCATCTCTATCAACAAGCACATGCTGATTGTTTAATTTCAACTCTATGTAGAGAGGCAAAGCAACAAAAACTGCCACTGTCCAACTACTGGACCTGACTGCATTTTAAACAGTTATTAGCCTATTTATGCACATAGCTTGAGAGTTTGGATTGTCAGTCAAAAAATTAGGAAGCCCCTCACTCCTAAACAATAAATCACAGTTACATGCCACACCTCTTCCCTAGACTATTGCAGTAATGTAACAACCAAATTGTAGAAACTCGTCGACTCTACTTGGGCATGGAAAACATCATTACTTGCGATCACAAAAAAGGCACAACAGCACAAAAATTGTTGGAATAAATCATTTAGGTTTAGTCACACTTTCAGAGAAGGACAGCCTGTTTCTGTGGTTAATGAATACATGAAATCCAGCCTACAATTGTGTCCAGATTTCATTCTACGCACACACAGAGGAGCTCAATCTGTGCACAAAAGTCACGAGTAAAGAAACTCTTAACAATATCCAACTAACTGTATTTTAGTTGCACAACATATCAAATTCTACAGGCGACAAAAATAGGAGCTGTAAGGAATCCCACACTGGGATGTCTGCTGATATCAAGCCTGATATTAATTAATGCTTCAGTGGGCTCCTGTGGGGACACAAAATAATTATGTAGATCATTCTGAAAGTTGACTCATTGCAGTGTTACAAGCTACTCCACAAGGGTGAAGAGAGAGGTTTATTCAGCTGCTTGATTAGGGAAGTAAGGTGGGTTTAAGTAACCACAAGAGTTGGAGAGTGATGCTCCAGGCCTGGGTTAACCGGTCACAGAAATACTCCCAGAACCAGCTGGAGCTAGTCCAACAGCGCTAAGAGAAGCTAATGGATGCACATGTTTCTGCACTCAACTATACAGAGTGGTACTTGCATATGGCCATACTAATAAGCCATTAAATTTTGTAAGGAGTTTAACAGATCTGAGATATGTAGACAGAGAGAGCGAGGAGAGAGAGAGAGAGGGAGCGCGAGAGGAGAGAGAGCGACAACCCCCACCCACCCAACCATAAGTTGATAGCAAGAACACCTCCAAATGGATGATAATGATGGTGTTAGTGTAATGCTGTTAATCTCGCTGCTTAAATCACTCTGACATGCCCAAGCAATCCAGACTAGGCCTGCACAATATGTGGAAAATCTGCGATGTGCGAGATCACTGTTCAATAATGCGATGGCTAGGGATGGGTATTGATAAGGTTTTATCGATATCGATGCCATTATCGATTCTGCTTATCGATCCGATTCCTTATCGATACCTCGTGAATTCTGTACTAAAAGTAGGCTTTACAGGTTTTCTATGTATTTCCTTGAGTCTTAAAGTAAATAAATATGAGATTAGTCACTGTATCCTTGATCTCAGGACATAAATAAAAATAAACAAAACTGTGTTTCGCTTTGAAGTTATTAATTCAGACTGAATTCTATCGTTCTATCTTGACTTGTCAGAGAGCCGCGCAACGTTTGGAGCTGTGTGAACAGAACGGAGGATGATTCTCGTTTCTTTCTCGCAACGACACAGGAGTCCCAGTTAGTAACTTTAATCTGCACAAAAGTGAATCACAACTCATATTCAGGGATGAAAGTGGTGAAAAACAAAAAAGCTGAAACCCAAAATTAAAAGTGAATCACAACTCATATTCAGGGATGAAAGTGGTTGAAAAACAAAAAAAGCTGAAACCCAAAATTACCCCCCAACACCACCTGCACGAAAATGTTTGAATTCTAGAAGCTCTGAAATGCAATCTGGGACTATTCCAAACAATAAACTGCAGTGAGTGCAGCATCCATTTAGGTGAGAAAAAAAAATACAACTTTCCTTATTCGGATTCATTCCAGTAGTATTCTGCTCTTTCTAGCATGCAGCAGTTTTCTAGTTTGGCAGATAGTTCTGGAGGAAATCACTGAAGAAATTAACAAATTGAAAATATGGTTTGACCGAAACAAACTGTCATTAAACTTAAATAAGACAGGGATGAAATGGAGGTGTGAGAGTCACTAGGTGTTTACAGGAAACACTTCTGTATGTATTTATTTATTTATGTTCATTGTTAATTGCTATTATATATTTTCTGTTGTATTTCTATTCAGGTTATTTTTGTCTCTTTCTCTAAAATTGTATATAATAATCATTAGATTATTAATATATAAGAAAAAATAAATTTAATAATTTTATAATAATAATTTAAAAAATAATTTAATATTACAATTTGAAAACAAATACACCCGAACGTGATGACGGCTGCAATTGCTAAATACTAACTTTTAACATTGAAAATGCCATAGACATAATAATACTCACAGACATATACTCTTTAGGGTTTAGTGGGGGAAAATTAAGCGAAAGAAAGAAAGAAATAAACGAAGCAATCGTCCGAAGCATTGCTTCAATCTGCGAACCACGCTTCGATTAGTTCAAGGTTCAAAGCAAAGCCGCGCTGCAGAAAAGTTGATTAAGGATCCGCTGCAGGGTCTGTAATCAATGTAGAGAAATGATCATTTTCCTGACAAACACCCGCCAAAACAACGGCCACTCTGAAGGACCGATAACAGAATCGTTAAACACAAAGCTTATTGATGTTGGTGGATCGAATCATTTCTTAACGATACCCGAAAGGAACCGGTTCTCGATACCCATCCCTAGCGATGACTATATGAACTGTGATAAATGAAGAAGCATTGATGAACCAACATAATTTTCGTCTCTTCTGTTTCCACAGACATACCACACTTTTACCATAAACACAAATGTTGAACTCCTACTGTCGTCCCACTCAACTCACTGCAAGAACATTGCATGTCAACACTTCAGGGTCAAATCATACCTCACATCATTGCATGTGCAAAGGAAATGATTATAATTGATGATGATGACAACTCTGGATTTACTAGATCTAAGTAAAGAAATGACTAACTCCAAAGTAAAAAAAAAAAAAACATAGTTGGAATATTCATAGATTAAAAAAAGCATTTGATACAATAAATCACAGCATATTAATTAAAAAGCTGGAACGATATGGCATCGGGGGACAGTTTTAAAATGGGCCAAAAGCTATTTAAGCAGCGGGAGACAGTTTGTGAAGTTGGGTGACAGTTCCTCTTCATGCTTGGAGACCAGTTGTAGTGTACCCCAGACCAGAATTTTTCCCCTTAGTTATTAATGACACATGCTAAGTATGTAACTCATTAGAATTCATACTATTTTCCGACAATATCATGACCTTTGTTCTGGGGACAATTTAAGGAAACTACAACCCCTGGCAATAATTATGGAATCACCGGCCTTGGAGGATGTTCATTCAGTTGTTTAATTTTGTAAAAAAAAAGGCAGATCACAGACATGACACAAAACTAAAGTCATTTCAAATGGCAACTTTCTGGCTTTAAGAAACACTAAGAAATCAGGAAAAATAATTGTGGCAGTCAGTAACGGTTACTTTTTTAGACCAAGCAGAAGGAAAAAAATATGGACTCACTCAATTCTGAGGAAAAAATTATGGAATCACCCTGTAAATTTTCATCCCCAAAACTAACACCTGCATCAAATCAGATCTGCTTGTTAGTCTGCATCTAAAAAGGAGTGATCACACCTTGGAGAGCTGTTGCACCAAGTGGACTGACATGAATCATGGCTCCAACACGAGAGATGTCAATTGAAACGATGGAGAGGATTATCAAACTCTTAAAAGAGGGTAAATCATCACTCAATGTTGCAAAAGATGTTGGTTGTTCACAGTCAGCTGTGTCTAAACTCTGGACCAAATACAAACAACATGGGAGGGTTGTTAAAGGCAAACATACTGGTAGACCAAGGAAGACATCAAAGCGTCAAGACAGAAAACAAAGCAATATGTCTCAAAAATCGAAAATGCACAACGAAACAAATGAGGAACAAATGGGAGGAAACTGGAGTCAACGTCTGTGACTGAACTGTAAGAAACCGCCTAAAGGAAATGGGATTTACATACAGAAAAGCTAAGCGAAAGGCATCATTAACACATAAACAGAAAAAAACAGGTTACAATGGGCTAAGGAAAAGCAATCGTGGACAGTGGATGACTAGATGAAAGTCATATTCAGTGATGAATCTCAAATCTGCATTGGGCAAGGTGATGATGCTGGAAGTTTTGTTTGGTGCCGTTCCAATGAGATTTATAAAGATGACTGCCTGAAGAGAACATGTAAATTTCCACAGTCATGATGATATAGGGCTGCATGTCAGGTAAAGGCACTGGGGAGATGGCTGTCATTACATCATCAATAAATGCACAAGTTTACGTTGATATTTTGGACATTTTTCTTATCCCATCAATTGAAAGGATGTTTGGGGATGATGAAATCATTTTTCAAGATGATAATGCATCTTGCCATAGAGCAAAAACTGTGAAACATTCCATGCAAAAAGACACATAGGGTCAATGTCATGGCCTGCAAATAGTCCGGATCTTAATCCAATTGAAAATCTTTGGTGGAAGTTGAAGAAAATGGTCCATGACAAGGCTCCAACCTGCAAAGCTGATCTGGCAACAGCAATCAGAGAAAGTTGGAGCCAGATTGATGAAGAGTACTGTTTGTCACTCATTAAGTCCATGCCTCAGAGACTGCAAGCTGTTATAAAAGCCAGAGGTGGTGCAACAAAATACTAGTGATGTGTTGGAGCATTCTTTTGTTTTTCATGATTCCATAATTTTTTCCTCAGAATTGAGTGATTCCATATTTTTTTCCCTCCGCTTGGTCTAAAAAAGTAACCGTTACTGACTGACAATTTTTTTTCCTGATTTCTTATAGTGTTTCTTAAAGCCAGAAAGTTTCCATTTGAAATGACTTCAGTTTTGTGTCATGTCTGTGATCTGCTTTTTTTCCACAAAATTAAACAACTGAATGAACATCCTCCGAGGCCGGTGATTCCATAATTTTTGCCAGGGGTTGTACTGGAGGAGGTTACAACTGGGATTATTATATGGTATGTGATGTTGCCAACTTCTGATTGGCCCATTCGCCACTTTCTGAGCTGTACCACATGCCGAGTTGACCACTGGTGGAGCTGAGTACACCTCGCGTGCAGCGTAGCGCTAGCCAATCGAGTGATGCCTTCTATCGATAACGACCAATCAGATAACGCGATACAACGCCTACTTTGGCTGTCAGTTTGTTGACAAGATTCTACACGATGCCTGTGCATTATTTCACAAAGACTATCCCTTACTAAGCCCCTTTCACACGGGCCCGCTTCGAGTTACGTTGTGCGTCGTCACGACGACGCCGTGTACACAATGCAGTAAAAACTAAGAGCACAGAAAAAAAAAAAAAACGCTTCTGGCTGCAGCTGCAGCTCCTCGGTCTTCTCTCACAAATGTGTTTAAATACAGTCCATAGAAGTCCTGCTCACAGACTGATTGCCAGAGACAGGACATGTCAAAGTTCAGTAAAAAGTCCGGACATCTCCAGTCCACTCACAGATGATTCTTTCGTGCGCGCACATGTGAACAATTAAAAGAAAAAAAGGCTGCCTGCGCTCCTCGCTCTCCGCAAACTCTCTCATCACTGTGTTAAAGAAAGGACATAAGTCCTGCTCACAGACTGATTGCCAGATACAGGACATGTCCACATCAAGTATAATTCCAGATATCTCTACATTTACTCACAGATGGTTCGTTCGCTCACATGCGCGCGCATCTCACGATCAAAGTAGGAAAGATAAACTATAACAGAACTCAGAGCGCAGACCTGCAGCTCAGCACAAGAACAATATAAACTAAAAGAGGAAATCAGAGGTGCACAGTCTGTTTGTTAGCGCACACCTGACGCAGGACATTCCTGCGTCATCATGACACCACAGGAAGCTCGAGGCAGCCCCGGTGTGAAAGGGCTTTAGAGATTGTGCTCATGAAGTATTTTGGACCTGTTGGTGCAGTATGACAGTAATAATAAAGAGTTGAACTTGAGATTGATTTTTCAGTTTTAGTATGTTTGACAAACTCACAATTTTCTTGTTTACCATATAATAAAACAGTTATAGACTTTTTTTTTTCGGTGTACCCTTGATTATGCGGACCTGGTCAGGATGGGGTTCACCTCGGCCAAGATCTCGGTGAACCCCGAATTTAAGCATATTTAATTTAAGCGTACACCGAAATCAAAAGTCTATAATGTATATAATTAAGCTTGTAATAAATGATCACTAAGTTAACCATGCAAATAAACATTCAAATAGATGGGATTAATAGCAAAAGAGTTAAGGAAATTAAATTTCTTGGGATAAAATATCGATGATAAACTTACCTTGAATCCACATGTAAGACACATACACTCCAAAGTATCAAAAAATATTGCAATAATAATAAGCAAAGTAAAATAGTTTCTAGACGATAGTTCACTCCTGCTCACTGGTTTCACCCTATTTTGGTGCTGAGGTGTGGGGAAACACCTATAAAAGTACACCACAATCTACTCTCCAAAGAGAGCAATAAGAAATATCCACAACACAGGTCACCTGGATTACACAAACCTATGATTTTTTTTTACTCTAAAATTCTTAAATTTGCACACCTTGTTGACTTTCAAACTGTGGAGATATTGTTTAGAGCAAAATAAATAAATAAATGTATGAATTGCCAGCGGCTGAAATGGGCTTCCTCAGGAGGGTGGCTGGTGTCTCCCTTACAGATAGGGTGCGGAGTTCAGTCATCCGTGGGGAGCTCGGAGTAGAGGTGTTGCTCCTTGGCATTGAAAGGAGCCAGCTGAGGTGGTTCGGGCATCTGGTAAGGATGCCTCCTGGGTGCCTCCCTAGGGAGGTGTTCCAGACACGTCCATCTGGGAGGAGACCCCGGTGAAGACCCAGGACTAGGTGGAGAGATTATATCTCCACACTGGCCTGGGAACGCCTCGGCATCCCCCAGTCAGTGGTGGTCAATGTGGCACGGGAAAGGGAAGTCTGGGGTCCCCTGCTGGAGCTGTTGCCCCCGCGACCCGAACCCAGAAAAGCAGTTGAAGATGAGCGAGTATGAATAGCCACAAAATATTACAAAACTGTTCATGGTAGGAGAGAAGGGTTATAGTTTAAGGGGTTCACTTAATTTTAAATACAGAAGGTTGCACACAACTATGAAAAGTTTTTGTATTTCAGTTTGTGGGGTGAGACTATGGAACAGTTTGAATGAGGAGCTAAAGGGATGTCCAAGCATGATGCACTTTAAAAGGTTGTACTAAAATATGATATTCACAGGTTCCAGGTAAAAAGGTGTATAAAGATAATGGCCTGTTTACTGAGCATTTCTTTGGTGTATTTATTTTTTACTTATGTAAATATTCATTTGCTTTGTTGGTTTATCATATATTCAATTGTGTTTTTTGTTTAATTTTTTTCTGCTCCCACTTTTTTTTTCCATTATGTTATTATTTAGGAAATGGGATGTTTAGTTGAATCAGATTACGGAGAAGGGGTGGGGCTATACAGCGTCGGTGCACAGCCATTTTCAGATCTCTCCAGAGATGTTCAATCAAATTCAGGTCTGGGCTCTGGATGGACCACTCAAGGACATAAATAGTTGTCCTGAAACCACACCTTTGATATCTTGGCTGTCTGCTTAGGGTCACTGTCCTGCTGAAAGATGAACCATCACCCCAGTCTGAGGTCAGGAGGACTCTGGAGCAGGTTTTCATCCAGGATGTCTCTGTACATTGCTGTATTCATCTTTCCCTCAATCCTGGCTAGTCTCCCAGTTCCTGCCACTGAAAAACTTCCCCACAGCATGATACTGCCACCACCATATTCCACTGTAGGGATGGTGACTGGTTTCCTCCAAACATAACACCTGATATTCACACCAAAGAGTTCTATCTTTGTCTCATCAGATGAGAGAATTTTGTTTCTCATGGTCTGAGAGTCCTTCAGGTGCCTTTTGGCAAACTCCAGGTGGGCTGCCATGAGGCTTTTACTAAGGAGTGGCTTCCATCTGGTGAGTTTACCATACAGGCCTGATTGGTGGATTGCTACAGAGATGGTTGTCCTTCTGGAAGGTTCTCCTCTCTCCACAGAGGAAAGCTTGAGCTCTGACAGAGTGACCATCAAGTTCTAGGTCACCTCCCTGACTAAAGTCCTTCTCTTCCCAATTGGTCAGCTTAGATGGGCGGCCAGCTCCAGGAAAAGTCCTGGTGGAGCCGACCTTCCATTTACAGATAATGGAGGCCACTGCACTCATTGGAACATTCAAAGCAGCAGAAATGTTTCTATACCCTTCCCAGATTTGTGCCTCGAGACAATCTTGTCTCAGAGGTCTACAGACAATTCCTTTGACTTCATGCTTGGTTTGTACTCTGGCATGCACTGTAAACTGTGTGCCCTTATATGTAGACAGGTGTGTGCCTTTCCAAATCATTTCCAATCAACTGAATTGACTCCAAGTGGACTCCAATTAAGCTGTAGAAACATCTCAAGGATGATCAGTGGAAACAGGATGCACCTGGGCTTAATTTTGAGCTTCATAGCAAAGGCTGTGAATACTCATGTATAATAAATTTGCAAAAATCTAAAAAACATTTTTCACATTGTCATTGTGGGGTACTATGTGTAGAATTTTAAGGAAAAAAATAATTTCAACCATTTTGGAATAAGCCTGTAACATAAAAAGTGGAAAAAGTGAAGCGCTGTGAATGTATTCCGGAGGCACTGTATACGTTTATGATTTCAGCCCACACCTTTCGACATGTGAACTCTGCAACATGCAGGTACTTGCTTGACTGTTTTGTTGTATTTTTTTCTCCTCACTTTTTAATCTGTTTACATTTAAAATAAAGATTTCATTCATTCATTCATGCATTATTATTCATTGTGTCTTAGGCAGTCTTTTCCAATATCATGCAAGCTCATATCACACTGACTATGTCAATGCGATTAATTGTGCAACATTAATCCAGACATCTAATACTATTCTCAACAGAAAAAATGCATGGGAAACTGGTACCATAGTCAAAGTAACCCACCAGCTGAAGTTCTGGTGCCATTCACAGTGAATATTTTCGCTTTGAGAGCCTGTTCTATTTCTACGTGTGTCTATGAGAAAGCAATGCAAGTCTCCGATTTTTGAAGAGTGTGACCATGAAGACTTAATGATGAAGGGGTGGCAGGATAGAGATCTCAACTTCCCTTGTCTGTGTGAGGGAAAATGGAAACCACAAGGTGACAGCCAATCAGAGTAAAGATATCAGCTGGCTGCTCACTCAAACAAAATACACCGGACAATGCTCTGAAACAGCTTAATTCTGTATAAATTTAATACGTTTCTCATATATTTTGTAAATGTTCACAAGAAAACCACTTCTAAATCTGAAATTGCTGTTTTTGAAATCAGATAACACTTCAAAAGTGATTTATAAGACATCTTACAAATGTTCACATGCACACCCGGGACCACAGATTAAGCAAGTGGATCAAAAACTGTGAAAACATTCCTTGCAAAAAGACACATAGGGTCAATGTCATGGTCTGCAAATAGTCCGGATCTTAATCCAATTGAAAATCTTAGGTGGAAGTTGAAGAAAATGGTCCATGACAAGGCTCCAACCTGCAAAGCTGATCTGGCAACAGCAATCAGAGAAAGTTGTGGCCAGATTGATGAAGAGTACTGTTTGTCACTCATTAAGTCCATGCCTCAGAGATTGCAAGCTGTTATAAAAGCCAGAGGTGGTGCAACAAAATACTAGTGATGTGTTGGAGCGTTCTTTTGTTTTTCATGATTGCATAATTTTTTCCTCAGAACTGAGTGATTCCATTTTTTCCCCCCTCTGCTTGGTCTAAAAAAGTAACCGTTACTGACTGCCAAAATTTTTTTTCCTGATTTCTTGTAGTGTTTCTTAAAGCCAGAAAGTTGCCATTTGAAATTACTTTAGTTTTGTGTCATGTCTGTGATCTGCTTTTTTTCTACAAAATTAAACAACTGAATGAACATCCTCCGAGGCCGGTGATTCCATAATTTTTGCCAGGGGTTGTAATCTCAAAACCTCAGGCATGTGTACACGTGTAGATAAAATGAGGACAAGAAAATATTTGCTATGGAATTAAAAAAAGCCTCAGCATATTTCTGGGTCTTGTCTAAGGGCCATTGTGCATTTATACAGTGAAGAGCTTTTGGCTGAATGTGAGCAGATATGTATGGCCCTACACACTTCAGAATTCAGTGTGCTTCCTCCAGCAAACAATCACATCCTCAATATGTGCCTGAGAACTGGTTCCATACACTCCCATACTACCTTTATCGTGCTTCACAGATGAGATGTGTGTTTTGGATCATAAGAAATTCATCTGATTCGCCATACTGGCTTTTTCAACATCATGCTGGTGTGCATTCATCATTGTCCTTCAGCCTAACGCTAGCATGAGTTATTGGCAGCGACAGCTTGGCCTAGCTGCTTCATGACAACTGCTAAATCGACTTACTTGATGATACATACACTTGCCTTCAATTACTGTTGTTTTGTTTGTTTTTATTTTTGTTTGTTTTTTACATGATATTGCACTGATGCTGCTGTGCAGTAGCAGAGATTCAATGTGGGCGGAGCCAGACAGCTCAGCCACATGTGCATGTGTCTCTCTCTCTCACACACACACACACACACACACACACACACACACACACACACACACACACACACACACACACACACACACACACACACACACACACACACACACACACACACACACACACACACACACACACACACACACACAGTGTGCGACACTAAAGCAGGTGAAGTGAAAATAAGATTAAAGATTCATCATTCAATGGTTTATTGTCATATGTACAAAGTATGGACTACAGAGTACAGTGAAATTCTTACCTGAATGCCTGATTCACAGACTAGACCATTAAAAAGCAGTACAACATTACAGTAAATACAATGAAATATGTCAGAGGGCTGACGCGTACCTGTGTGCTCTACACACCACACTATAAACATACAATTAGACAAACTCCTACTGCTGTCATCAACCCCTCTGTGTCAAAGTTTCAACATTAGCAAGGCCAGACAGCTCAGTGTGATAACGTGTTACTTGACATTAATAGATGACAACAGAATTCCAATGAGAATGTTTGAAAGAAGAATTTGAAATTATCTCTGATTAAAAGTCGCACTCGAGAGCTTCACGGATGGAGGAACGCTTTGGGTTTAAGCCAAATAAGAGAGGAGAGCGCATTAAGGTGAATAAGCTGGTAAACCAACTGTTTAAAGCTCCTTTGTTTACTTCAGTGCAATATTTGTTAGATCCCATGAGCCAATTTATTAGGTGTTTATTTATGCTTTATTTATTTGGGATATTTTAATATTCATTGTCTGAATAGTGTTACGAATTACAAGTTCATTATTCAAAGGCTTGCATTATCAGTTGCATAAAACAATTGAACATGAATAGTGGTAGAGAAAGGCCTGCACCCTGATCCTGTCAGTTGCACTTTGTACTGAGTACTGTGATGGCCTCATCACATTTAAACATTAAGGGCCTGTCACAGTGGCGTATTCGTAGAGCTGCTCATTGCAGCGTTGTGTTTCATTTAAATACGCCTGAAATACGCGCGTAGTCAGCCTTTAACAGTGTTCGTTCATACTTGCAGCTGCGTGTGTTCGCATTTCAATATGTGCACACAGTCGCGTGTTCCATGCTGCACCAGTTTCAGTGCTATTTTCTGCCTCTGTGGAAGTGCGCTTTGTTGTCTACTGCATGGTGTGGTGCGGCTCAAAAACAGAGTAATTTAAAATTATTATTATTATCATTATTTTTTTTTTATGCAGCGAGTGCGCGTTTATTTTAGATTCACAGCTCTTTTCAGCTTTGATCAGACTGATCGATCAGGGCGTTTGATGAGTGCACCGACATAAAGCGAGTACGCGTTTATTTTAAAGAGTCACAGCACTTTTCAGCTTTGATCAGACTGATCGATCAGGGTGTTTGATGAGTGCACCGACATGCAGTGAGTGCGCGTTTATTTTAAAGAGTCACAGCTCTGATTAGACACACACACAGAGAGAGAGAGAGAGAGAGCACGAGAGAGAGCTTTTATTTTAAGGAGTCTGATAGAGGAGAGACTCAGACTCCTCAAAAGAAAACCGCTCTCTTTCTCTCGCGCGAGAGAGCGCTTTTATGAAACGATGCGACACAGTGAAACAGTCCTCATATAATTAGTCCTGTATGATAAAGTAAAGCAATGATCTTGCAGTATTTATAGCTCCAGAAGAACAACAGGGAGATGTGAGGTGGTGTACAGTACCGTGTTGAAGCGTGGACAGGCTCACAATAGAGGACAGTAGCACGGCGCTGCGTGTACTCGTGTGAAGGCTCCATGCTGTGCTGTACGCCGAAGAAAATTAAACAGGTTTAATTTCTTCCGTCCTACGCGCGTAGCCCTCAACATACTGCTACGTATTGAGAAAAAACTCCACGTGAAGTGGGCGGAGAGCTGCTCATTACAGCGTAGACAATACGCTGTAATAAGCAGCTCTACGAATACGCCACTGTGACAGGCCCTTTAGTGCAAATGAATAAAACAATGTGAACACTGTATAGTCATACATAGTGGATAGTAACAAACACATAAGAGGTTCCACTTTGCAAGACAATGGTACTTCAAACCCAGAGAGATAATGAGAATGACTGTGTCAAGCTGTACAATGCCATACACACTTGAGTACATTAAACTGTTTTTTTCTGCACATGCTCTGTGTGTGTGTGTGTGTGTGTGTGTGTGTGTGTGTGTGTGTGTGTGTGTGTGTGTGTGTGTGTGTGTGTGTGTGTGTGTGTGTGTGTGTGTGTGTGTGTGTGTGTGTGTGTGTGCGTGCTAGTTGATGCTACAAGAGCACAAGCAGTCGAGCCTGCACACAAAGGTGGCTCTGTCCATTATGTGCCTTCTGTTGGGCCTTAAATCATTGATACAGTCAGGCAGCCAAGACTCACTGCTACATTAGAAGTTTACGTTTTAATGAACTCTGTCTGCCTGCACTCTTGGTGAAAGGCCCTGTGCTCACTGTGTCCCACATTCAAGCAGACAAAGTCTTTCCTCTCCTTAATACACACTTGTGGCGTGACACCAAAACACTGTGGGTCATTCACACATTTGCAGGCAGAGTGACAAACCAAAACAGACAAAGATATTTACAAAGGTTATGGAAGAAGGGAGTTGGTGTATTTGATAGAACAGTGTGTTTGGTTGCGTTAAAAAACAACACGAAGGGCCAATTACAAAGCTGCTTTTCAATGGCATGTCTATGTTGGAGTGGGGGCCTGCCACACTAATTGATTACACGTATTATATATTGGTGATAGTTAATCTTTTGGGTTGAAATACCTGAATTCAACTGTTCAACCTCTGTATTGATGGGCATATTTATACATGTAATTGACAAATATTATGAAAAGAAAAAATCCAATTACCTGCCCTTGAAGATGTCAGATGCCTTCGTATGGTGTGCCCCTACTGTGCAAAACTTTACTACAACCCCTGGCAAAAATTATGGAATCACCAGCCTCGGAGGATGTTCATTCAGTTGTTCAATTTTGTAGAAAAAAAGCAGATCACAGACATGACACAAAACTAAAGTCATTTCAAATGGGAACTTTCTAGCTTTAAGAAACACTATAAGAAATCAGGAAAAAAAATTGTGGCAGTCAGTAACAGTTACTTTTTTAGACCAAGCAGAGGGAAAAAAAATATGGACTCACTCAATTCTGAGGAAAAAATTATGGAATCATGAAAAACAAAAGAACGCTCCAACACATCACTAGTATTTTGTTGCACCACCTCTGGCTTTTATAACAACTTGCAGTCTCTGAGGCATGGACTTAATGAGTGACAAACAGTACTCTTCATCAATCTGGCTCCAACTTTCTCTGATTGCTGTTGCCAGATCAGCTTTGCAGGTTGGAGCCTTGTCATGGACCATTTTCTTCAACTTCCACCAAAGATTTTCAATTGGACTAAGATCCGGACTATTTGCAGGCCATGACATTGACCCTATGTGTCTTTTTGCAAGGAATGTTTTCACAGTTTTTGCTCTATGGCAAGATGCATTATCATCTTGAAAAATGATTTCATCATCTCCAAACATCTTTTCAATTGATGGGATAAGAAAAGTGTCCAAAATATCAACGTAAACTTGTGCATTTATTGATGATGTAATGACAGCCATCTCCCCAGTGCCTTTACCTGACATGCAGCCCCATATCATCAATGACTGTGGAAATTTACATGTTCTCTTCAGGCAGTCATCTTTATAAATCTCTCTTCAGGCAGTCATCTTTATAAATCTCATTGGAACGGCACCAAACAAAAGTTCCAGCATCATCACCTTGCCCAATGCAGATTCGAGATTCATCACTGAATATGACTTTCATCCAGTCATCCACAGTCCACGACTGCTTTTCCTTAGCCCATTGTAGCCTTGTTTTTTTCTGTTTAGGTGTTAATGATGGCTTTCATTTTGCTTTTCTGTATGTAAATCCCATTTCCTTTAGGTGGTTTCTTACAGTTCGGTCACAGACGTTGACTCTAGTTTCCTCCCATTCATTCCTCATTTGTTTCGTTGTGCGTTTTCGATTTTTGAGACATATTGCTTTAAGTTTTCTGTCTTGACGCTTTGATGTGTTCCTTGGTCTACCAGTATGTTTGCCTTTAACAACCATCCCATGCTGTTTGTATTTGGTCCAGACTTTAGACACAGCTGACTGTGAACAACTTTTGCAACATTGCGTGATGATTTACCATCTTTTAAGAGTTTGATAATCCTCTCCTTTGTTTCAATTGACATCTCTCATGTTGGAGCCATGATTCATGTCAGTCCACTTGGTGCAACAGCTCTCCAAGGTGTGATCACTCCTTTTTAGATGTAGAATAATGAGCAGATCTGATTTGATGCAGGTGTTAGTTTTGGGGATGAAAATTTACAGGGTGATTCCATAATTTATTCCTCAGAATTGAGTGAGTCCATATTTTTTCCCTCTGCTTGGTCTAAAAAAGTAACCGTTACTGACTGCCACAATTTTTTTTTGCTTGATTTCTTATAGTGTTTCTTAAAACCAGAAAGCTGCCATTTGAAATGACTTTAGTTTTGTGTCATGTCTGTGATTTGCTTTTTTTCTACAAAATTAAACAACTGAATGAACATCCTCCGAGGCCGGTGATTCCATAATTATTGCCAGGGGTTGTAAAATCCACCAACTAGTGGTGGAAAAGTTGCTGTTCCAAAGCCTGAACAGATAAATGGACAGACTGGGTAGTTCCAAGAAAACTAGTCCACCCCCACCCAAAACTTTTGTCTGAGAGGTATAACAACAGGTCACAACAAACTTATTGCACCTACATGTGGTGAAAATGGGTGACTGAGAATGGAATCAACATTGTCCATCGTTACTAACCAAGCGAGAAAAAAGTAAAATATCAGACCTGTATTGCTGCGGAAAAACGTTCAGAGTTGACTCAGCTGGTTTTTGTACACAATATACACGGAACAAAAATATAAACGCAACGATTGTGTTTTTACTCCCATTTTTCATGGGCTGAACTCAAAGATCTAAAATATTTTTATATACACAAAATACCTATTTCTCTTAAATATTGTTCACAAATCTGTCTAAATCTGAGTTGGTGAGCACTTTGCCAAGATAATCCATCCCACCTCACAGGTGTGGCATATCAAGATGCTGATTACACAACATGAATCCTGTACAGGCGTGCCTTAGGCTGGCCACAATAAAAGGCCACTCTGAAATGTGCAGTTTTGCTTTATTGATGGGGCATGGAGGTGGGGGTCAGAAAAAAGTAGGACCTTGTATGACCACCAGACTCTGGGGCACAACACAATGCAGGCTCAAACTGGTCAGCAAATAGCTGCTTCTCTATTTAACAGACAACCAAGCAACACTTGTTCTGCGTATATTCCTGGCCATACTTTTCTCTTCTTTTTTTTTTCCTTTTTTTATTTTTAAGAAAAATCACCTGGGTTTCTGGTGTGCTGAAATTCATTTGCGTTTCTTCGCGTCTGAAGCAAACATAAAGATCCTGCATTTTCTCAAATTTGGTCACGGTGTAAACCAGTGACCTGACCATAACAGGAAATTTAACCAAGCATCTTATTTCCCTGGGCAGCATGGCAACATGATGTTAAGAGTTAGGAGTGCTGCGTGTCATCTCATCAAAAACTCTACTGTTTGATTACTGATAAGTTTTTTCTGCACTGGCCAAAAGCAGCGCTCTCGTGCACCATTGCTGTAGTGAACAGACCTTCACTGGTTTCCCAGATGGCGTGGGTGAAAACTAAATGTGGATCTACAGAAGAATTTAAAGTGAAGCAAGAGGAAGAGGTCAGAGGGTGCAAACAACAATACACAAAGTGGGTCCGACACAGCTCACTGCAGGGGTCCTGCCCAAGTGCTGCCCAGCATCTACCTGAAACCCCCACTGAGCACTTCATATCGACTTAATACTCAACCTCACCACAAGCTTGTGTGTGTTTGGGATGCCTCCCACACACTGATATTCACGTACACATTCAAACATGTCTCCTGACAAATGGCAGTGATTTAACACATCAGGACAGCAGTGGGGACATAAGCAGTCATGCCCTTGTACCCCTCCACACACACACACACACACAAAACTATTGACAACTATAGCACAGCAAAGAAGCCACCAGGAGAAAGTAGGTTACGCTGACCTGTGCACTCTGTGTGTCAACCATTCAGAATGAACCAAAGGGACAGGACTTGACAAAGCCTTACTCCTCTCAGCTGGGGAGGAGGAGGCACCCTGCAAACATGGTCAGGAACCCAAGAGAGCAGAGCCAACATGCTGGGACAGTCAAACACACACAAGTTACAAAATGGAGGGGAAAACCGTGTGTGTGTGTGTGTTGGGGGGGGGGGGGGGGGCATTGGAACCTTGTCCATATATAAGATAATCTCTGAGTGTCCAGTGATAGGGATGGGTAATGGATATTGATGCCATTATCGATTCTGCTTACCGATCCCCTCATCAATACCTCTTATATCTAAACACCACATATTAAATGAGCAGCATTACGGATTTAGGAAAAATCATACCACCTCACTGGCGGTAACTGATTTTGTGGAACATGTTATAAATGCAATCAAGAACAAGCAATACACCGTTGGGGTTTTTTTTTGACCTGCAGAAAGCATTTGATCCTATAGATTATGATGTATCATTGGATAGGTTATGGAGATATGGCATCAGCGGTTTTGCACATGATTGGATAGCCAGTTACTTGCACAATAGGTATATGCTCACTTGGGTGGGATAAAATCTGAATTTTTTTTGTGCACTCGTGGGGTGCCCCAGGGCTCAGTCCTTGGGCCTTTGCTGTTTCTTTTTTATATTAATGACATGTTTGTTTCCCAAGTTTGTGAGTTGTATTTTATTTGCTGACGACATGACCATGTTTTGCAGTGGGGATGACTTGAGACAGGTTCTGGACATGATGAAGAGGGAACTACAGAAGTTCAAGGAATGGTTTGACAAATTATCGCTTCACTTCTGTAAAACAAATTGTATCATATTTGGAAACAAGCACAGAAATTTATGTAGAAATTTACAAGTACACAACATCGAAATTGAACTTTTTAATGAAACCAAATTTCTCGGGATCTTTACTGACAAAAACATAAGAAGACTGATTATATCATAATACAATTCATGTTCAAAGTGCAAAACAAACTTCTGCCCCAACATGTCCAGGACATGTTTAAAATGAGAGACACCAGTTAAAATCTTCGAGGGACACTGTTATTTCAGAAATCAAAGTTTTGAACCACTGTAAAAAGTCACTGTCTTTCTGTTAAAGGTGTCAATATTTGGAACAATTGCCTAAAACTGGAATTTGGTGAACAGGGAAGTTTTAGACAGCTCTTACATGAAATGCATTCGATCCCCCAAAGTATTTTTGTGATCTAAGCATTATAGGAGGACAATTCTTCAAAATAATCATTAATTTGGGTTGGGGGATTGAATGCATTCACTATAGGGGGCACTTCAAGTTGGCAAATTTCCAGAAATACTCATATTTGTGAAGACTATTAATATCTATCAATACGCATTTAATCCCCCAGCAAGATTTTTATTCTATTAGAAAGGGCAATACTTACCCTCTTTAAAACAACAAAAAAAATCAGTGGGGGATTGTATGCCTTGGCCATCAGGCGGCGCCAAAGTGGTCAAATTTGTGTTTTTCATACAACTTTGGCACCCTCTGGTGGCCAACATGTTTAATGAATAATCATAAACTGCATTTTTCAGAAGATTAACGTGTATTGTGTTAATATCCATTGAAACATCTTTGGTGGTATCTCAATAAGCTCACAATGTGCATCTACAATGTTGAGGTTTGATCACCTTGAAGCACCAGATTACACACTAATTTACATGTGAAGTTTTGAAATGATGAATTACCCAAAACAATGCATGTGCATGATAAAACAATGCCTGTGCTACACTACTAATGTAGGTATTTACTTGTGTATTCCACAAATACAGATTAGAAAGTTGAAAACATGAGATGTATGTTGCATAATGATCATCGGAAGCACAGCCGAGTGACAGAGATCTCTGTCCATTGCAAAGCAGCTATTTGTAGCCAGCCACACTAGTAATAATACAATAACATGCTGTTGTCGTGCGGTATGCATTTTTCTGAGTCCCTCCGTCCATCCCGTCGCCCGCAATGACAGCTATTCGCCCTCATTCGCCCTCGTCTAACTCGGGCGAATGCATACCGCACGACAACAGCATGTTATTTGCATTACTGGGAGGCAGAGCCTTCAGCTTTCAGGCTCCTCTCCTGTGGAACCAGCTTCCAATTCGGATTAGGGAGACAGACACCCTCTCTACTTTTAAGATTAAGCTTAAAACTTTCCTTTTTGAAAAAGCTTATAGTTAGGGCTGGATCAGGTGACCCTGAACCATCCCTTAGTTATGCTGCTATAGACTTAGACTGCTGGGGGGGTTCCCATGATGCACCCAGTGTTTCTTTTTATTCACCTCTTTTTGCTCTGTATGCACCACTCTGCTTTTAATCATTAGTGATTGATCTCTGCTCTCTTCCACAGCATGTCTTTTTCCTGATTCTCTCCCCTCAGACCCAACCAGTCCCAGCAGAAGACTGCCCCTCCCTGAGCCTGGTTCTGCTGGAGGTTTCTTCCTGTTAAAAGGGAGTTTTTCCTTCCCACTGTCGCCAAGTGCTTGCTCATAGGGGGTCGTTTTGACCGTTGGGGTTTTTCTGTAATTATTGTATGGCTTTTGCCTTACAATATAAAGCGCCTTGGGGCAACTGTTTGTTGTGATTTGGCGCTATATAAATAAAATTGATTTGATTTGCTATAGTGCCAAATCACAACAAAGCTGCCTCAAGGCACTTCATACAAGTAAGGTCTAACCTTATCTTACATACCTGGGTAGCTATTTTCATTTCTGTGGCACCTGTAACTACAAATGTACAGGATTGCACGTGATCTGTGGTCCATACGGACCGCCCCGACAGTTTGGCATCAATGTGAACCACAAATTTTTGCACAGTTTACATAAGTGATTTTGTGCTACGTGACATGTTCATAATGTGATAACTGCATTCATTTTATTTTAGGGTCCACTGTCTCTTCCCTGTGCATTCATGAGCTCACTGAACAGAGCATCATGACTGAAATGTGTGCAGAGCCGATCTTGCCAAAGTCCACAGCTTCAGAAAATAATGAGTATTCCTGAGTTTTTCCGAATGTCCGCAATGAACTAAATTAATTCTGATTTACCCTTTGAAGGTAAATTCCTTATTATTTTTACCCTCTCATTAGACCATGTAGACATTCCTAATATCCTTTTAAAAAAAGAACAAAGTAAGAATTTTAAGTTATAAACTTAAATCAGCTTTGCTCCATTAATTTTTTTTTTTTTTTTGACTTTTAGAATATTGACAAAGGCTATTTTGTATTCACTGATATGATTCATATTGCAATTTAATGCAACAGTTAAGTATTTTATCTGAAAATATTATATACAACTACAGCCCGACAGATATATCGGCTGGCCGATATTATCGGCCGATATAAGCCCTTTTCAAAGTACTCACTATCGGCCGAAATTTTGCAGATAGAACGCCGATAATTTCTCAAACAGAACAGTTACTTAAATAATGTTTGTGTCGGCAAGGTAAAATGTCCTTGCACTGTTTGGCCAGTAGATGGAGCTCTGACTCCATTCAACTAAGAGCTGCTTACACCCCTGCTTAAATGTGTTCATCACCGGCCCCCGTAGTTCACCGTCACACTGCACTGATCGGCTGACAAAAGCATACAAGTAAGTTTATAAGGATGTTGTTTGTAATAACTTTGCGATTACATTCACCTCACATTTCTCCCGTTTCAGTTCAACTCAGTTTGATTAACTCAGTTTATGTAGTAATGTGTCAAATGTGCTTCATTGCATCGGTCACGCTTTTTATTAAGCCCACATTGTGTAGACCTTATTTCTAGCATGAAAAACTTTCATTTACTGCTAAGAGGTTGAAACATTCAGATTCACTGGTTGTCCAGAAGGGTTCTTGGGAATTACTGCCGTTCGCCATTATCCCTCTGGGGCCGACACTGTCGTATACGATGGCTGGGGCCAAGCTTTACTAAATTGTAAATACCTTTTTAATGATATGAGACAGAAACGTACTTTTTTCGCTGAAAGGTTAACTCCGCAGACTTTCGATCCACCATCAGCCATCTTGGTACTCCTCATAGAAGATGTGTGATGACGTGCGCAATGTGAGTGTCCAATCGGAATTGGTTCTCCGTCATATGGTTTTCCAAAATCCAATCGTAGGGCATATTTACCTCACGTGATATGGTAAAGATCATTTTCAGGAGTGATATCTTACTAGTTGGCCCGTTTGAATAGCCCTCTAACTGCTCCAATTGCATTTGTGCATTTTTTGAAATTATTTTCTGTTATAAAGTTAATCAATATGAGGCCAAAGCTTCAGCTTTTAGCTCATACCTTTTTTGTTAAGGGTCCAAAAAAGAACATTTTATTCATTTAAAAAAAAAATCGGCTGATTTATCGGGTATCGATTATCTGCATTTTTTTTCATCCAAATATCGTTATCGGCATTGGCCTAAAAAAAAAAATCCATATCGGTCAGGCTCTATATACAACATTGGACAACTTGTTCACATTTTTTTTTATTTAGGACCACAGGCAAAAGCCCCTCATCTTCATTGCTCATTGATTTATTTTCCTTAAATAAATAAAAAAAAATAAAATATAAAAGAGTAGCACTTTTTTTTGGGGGGGGGGGGGGGGGGGGGTGAAAATTATCCAATTTGTGGCTTTAAAAAAAACAACAAAAAAACAACAACAACAACAAAACAAAAATCCTATCCAAGCCGTGGTTTTGCAAAGCACCTAGAGGGAACCCATGCAAACACGGTAAGAACATGGAATGTCCACACCACGTGGGTGCAGTCTGTATGGATCACAGACCAACTATGAACTATTACACCCCTAACATGCACCGAACAACCTAAAATCTAATTGGTCCATACACTGCTGAGAGGCTACCTACGATAAGTATGAAGTATGTACATTATATAGTTTCTCAATTATGTTCATAAGAGCATAGACAGATGAGCATGTCTACAGAATGTCTTGTATACTGTGCAAAAAAAAAAAAAAAAAAAAAACCCAGAGACAACAAGCAGCACTGAAGACACATAATATTTCAAAGCAAGTCCACCAAAGACTCTCAAAGTGAATCAGCAGACATAAAACAGGTATGTAACTGTATTTTTAGGGCTTTGTTCTTTTATAATGTACCCTGTGACATGCCCACCAACACAAAACACACTACTCTGCTTCAGGGATCTGCACCATGGTCATGGAATGTAGCACCTTCGCTGTCTATTTGTAGTGGGTGTGGGAAGGCATGTGGGATGTAACAGCATTTGCTCAGTGTTGTACCTTTATAACAATAATAAAAAAAGACAGGTGCTGAAAGGCGAGCTTGTCCGGGTGCAATAATCTATAGTATGTGAGTAGTTGTGACCCTACAGCCACTAGAACAAGATAGTTCCCCAATCGTACAAGAAAGTCTCCTGGAGGATTTAACAAGAAGGTTGCATACTTTAATGTCAGTCAATATCTCAGCTCTTTGTGACAAAATTAATGTGCACTCCAATTATTTATCTTAGATGAGAATTAACTGTAATGCCACAAATTTTAACTCATCTCTCTTGACTGTAGTGTTTAATACTTGCAACTGAATAACATGTAGGTGAGTTTTAGACCAGAATATCCAAATGAACAACACATACCATCAGTGTATTCAGATCAATTAAGAGGCTTTAATATTTGCTGGCTGCTGTGAGACATTTTGTCTGCACATTGCAAAGCTCATTCATACCAACTGAAGATACCAAGTGATCCAAAGTCAAATACCAATGAAATCAATTATAACGATTTTATATTTTTTCTTTTAGGTCTTCAAAGGCATTTGATCCAATTCTCTTGATATCTCCTCATTAAGTGTTAGCATGTTACCTTGGACTCTAATCGTTATTCATATGTATGTAGCTTTAAGAAAACATGAACAGTTTGCTTGCCTGCAGCAAAGAAACAGATGTCAAGGTGAAATCTAACTAATATCTTAGCTCAGTGATTCTCAACCGGGGTGCCGCGGCACCCTAGGGTGCCCTGATCGATCGTCAGGGGTGCCGTGGGCAATTATCAAATATCACCGTTATTGGGTGTATGTGCTGTAATAGTGTGGCAGATGGTGTAATGCTCTTTTATTCCAGTAGATGGCAGCAAAGTGCGCAGTAGCGCTGAGCCGTGTGCTGAAAAGGAGGCGTGATCGCCATTTTAATTCCGGGCAAGTTAGTGATTTGTGTGCATAGAAGTTCACTTAGTCTCGTCAAGAAACAGGTGGAATATGTAGGAAAGCTGCGCATGTTGGCAAAGTCACAAACGGAGGAACAAGGGAGACAATATTTCCTTCCAAAAGTAAGTGGTTTTGGTTATTGTTGTCACTTTGTCCATGATATTTGGATGATAAACAGCTGTATGTCTCCTGCCGTACCTGTGTCGCCCGATGACACGGATTATTATTTTCACTTATGTCTAGTTGATATTTTCCACTGCTAGACCAATGTCTAGTTAAAATTCTTGTCGTTAGTGACTAAAAATTGTTGGACAAGACTGGGGAGTTTTTTTTTTTTTTTTTTTTGCACCTTAAAATAATGAGATTAATGACCCGCGCTGTGCTGCCACACACAGAGATGTGCACACACACACCACTGACTTCATGAATGAAACTTGGTCAATAAAGGATAATTATGTAAAAATATAATATATATAAAAGTATTGTAATGGTTTTAGGAGCCGCGCTGTGTTGAACACAGCAGCAGCTCAGCCGAGCAGCGTAGCTTAACAGCACAGATCCGTGTAACTTTCAACACTAATATTTGAGAATGTGTGTGTGTCAGAGTAAGTTTAATATTTTCCTGACATAATTTAATGTAATTTAATTTTACTGGTTCGATATCCAGGACAAAATGGCATTTTAACACGTATTTTGCGAGCATTTTTCTGAGTGTGTTCAGTCACGAATCTCCATTGAAAATGCATTAACATCCGGGTACTTTGTCAATATTTTGCCCGATTAGGAGACGTCATGACGCTGTCCATGAAGGGACATTTTCGTTTAGTGTGCAGCAATGGGACTGCGCTCTCTAGTTCTTATATACAGCTCCATGACTATAGTATACTATGTTACGTCATATCTGTACCGCACGTCTTGCTAACGTGCTAACGCACCGTGTAGAGACAGTCGAGTTAGTGGTGCGCGACACGTGACACATGACAGTGGTGTGCCGCAGGATTTTGTAAATATAAAAAGAGTGCTGCGGCTCAAAAAAGGTTGAAAATCACTGTCTTAGCTCTATATCTGTAATATAATTATCACATAAAGACTAAGAAAATGAGAACACCAGGAAATCTAAGTAATTGCAATCATTTGGCATCTTGGCCCATGCCATCTATTGTAGCACGTTGAGGTATTATAGTAATTAAAACTCAACAGCCACTTCTGCAGAAGGAGATGACACTATGGGGAAATTGTATCCCCCCACCAAACATTGAGCATTTGGCTAAATTAAACCCATTTTTCATTGGTGGGCTCAAATAATGAGGACAATACATACAAGAAAGAAATTAGTTTGATAAGCGATTGCATGTTTGGATTCAAAAGAGCACGTCACAAACAATGGAAACAGTGATGACAAAAACCTTTCCAACTGTCTGCAGTGGCAACAAGCTTTCATTTTATATTAAGATCTAACTGAGAATCTGTTAAATTAATAAAAATCAAAACAACAAATGAAAATGAATCAACATGTTATAACAGGGGCTACAACATCACAGAAGCTAGGAGATTAGAGATGTCCCGAAAAAAGGTATTTTTTTAAAATATTTTTGATTGAATGGTATCTGTTATGCTTTAGATGTGCAGAGCTAGAGATGCAAACAGTCATGCAACTGCAACTTCATGACAGAGCCCCCCACAGAACCACAGTGCATATTTTAAAAACACACTGATCAAAATACACAACCGTTCAACAAGTGATCAGCAGTGCACATCAGCCTTGCTCTGTTTATTTAATGAGGATCAGTAAGATGCACTCGAGCCGACATGGTAAGATCACAAATATATTTAACACAGTTTCCAGTCTGTTTGAATGTGTATAATGTAAAAAAAAAAAAAAATGCAAGGACTAAGGGTTTAACAACACACCTGTTGCATGGTTGATGTCACAATACATCCCTTTCAGGATTCGTCATACTGGTATAGAACAAAAGACATTCCCATGGGCCTGTCATGAGAAATTTTGCTGAATGTGTTACCTCAGAAAATATAACAATATTATTGCTGGCGTTTTTTTAAGACCATTTCTTGCCACTTATATGACGATAATATGGCATAGAAATGCAAGTACATCCTTTCAAAGAGCAATGAACTTTAAAATTAATTAATTAATTAATTAAAATATCCAAAATAAATTAATTATATTTCAAAAGGATTGTGTGGGCTAATGCCCCCTCAGTGCCTGAAGGAATGGGCCATTCTCCACATGGATGCATCCTATGTAAGGGAATAAAATAATTCAAAATTTGCCATGTATTGTTATTGATTGTAAGAGCCACAACTTGAGCAAATTTAAGTTAAAAAGTGTTGCAAATTTTACATTTCATGATTTTATGTGACATTTAATGCACTTTAATGGTATGCACAGGTCATAAATGTTTAAAAGGTGTAAAAAGACCATTAGTGTCGGAAGGATATAACATCTGCTCCAGTGTTCAAAACTTCAAAACTACAGTAACTTCATATTAACATTGGCGTAACATTGTGGAGTGGATGTAGTGGTGTGGGGTGTCTCTCCACATCAATCAGGGTTCTCCCTAGACAATGGAACAACGGCATTATGCCATTATAGTGTTATGGCAGCGCCGTTATACTGTGCCCTGCCCTCAGGTAGTTTTTAAATCCAGCCAGGCTGTCTGTGCTGAATTGCCTGCTCATCCCTCCCCCGCTGGAAGAACAGCGCTGCAGCTCAGAGAGAGTGCACAGTGTCTGACAGTGGAAAAAAAACTCTGTTAAAGTCTTCCAATAAAAAGTGTGAAAAGCTGATTCAGAAAGTTTTTCATCCAGGGTTTCGTCAGTAAAAAAGCAGATTTTCTTCTTCTGATTTGACAATCAAATCAGTCCAGATTTAGCTTTTGTTGAAACAAGACAATTAGGGGATATATTGTTTTTAAAAAAGTATCCAATCCCACTCAAAAATGTTGAAAAAAAAAAAACCCTAAAGTGTCAACATAACAGAAAAATGTGTCTTACTGGATTAAAGGTACAGTGTGCCATTTTTGAAGAAAAGAGCAAATGCTATGTTTAACATGTTTTTAAACTTTTCAACGTTATTTATTTTCTTAACTTAGACAGAAAATGCAAAAAAAAAAAACAACTTTGATATTACAACATAAGTGTCATTTTTTGTCTATTATTCTTGTGTTCAATGCATCTCAAAGTGGATTTGCTGGTGACTACGCCCCGTGTATTACACAGTATTAATACATCATATACAACACTCTATAAAATATAATACAATATAATAAAATAAATACATTATACATTACATTAGAATACATTCCTGATATTGAATTACATTTTGTGCAAGTGCTGCATAAAAAGGGAAAATTACTGGCCTCTCCTGGGGCATTTTTAATAACTTATTTACACAATCTAGCTAAAAAAAAGTATTTATGACAAATATGTTATGTCAGGAAATAAACAAAAGTTTATATTATTTATGTACATGTTCTTTTTTAATAAGCCAGTTTCTCATTACCGAAACAGTGAGTCTCTCTACCACAACAGGCCTTCAGTTGTTGCGGTAATGACTGAAAATTAGTGCAGTCGATGAGAGAATTGGTCTTGGACAAACTTATTTTTCTTAATATTTTCACTTCTTTTTCAAAGAATGTCAAATACCATGTTTATTTACTATAGTATAACATGAAGTGAAGCCTTTTCTTTTTACCTCTCCCAGCGAATATGAGTGGAGGTTATGTTCTCACCACTGTTTGTTTGTCTGTTTGTTTGTGAACAGCCTGTAACCCCCAATTTTTCAGATATCATTATGAAATCTTTACAGAGGATTCATATCCTGATAGGTAGAACTGATCCAATTTTCAAGGTCATAGGTCAAAGTCTGGAAAAAATCTTGGAAAAATACCTATCCTTTAACATTAAACATATTTTCAAAAAATCATAACAAAAAAAAGATATAATCACTCTCATATAGGGATGGGTATCAATAAGGTTTTACTGATATCGAAACCATTATCAATCAATCAATCAATCAATCAAGTTTTATTTCTAAAGCGCTTTACAACCAAAGTTGATCAAAGTGCTGCACACAGTTAAAACAACCATAAGATAAAACATATACATCTAAAATATATTACAGTTGTCGGTTTCCAGGGAGTCACAGCTCTATGTGTCAAAGGCCAATTAAAACAAATACGTTTTCAGCCTGGCTTTGAACAGGGGCAGGGATGAGATGGAGTGTAACTCCAGAAAAAGAGAGTTCCAGAGTCTAGGACCTGCCACGGCAAAGGCACGATCGCCCCACTGTCTATACCTTGACCTTGGAACCACCAGCAGGTGTTAGTCTGAAGAGCGCAAGGCTCTGCTGGGCTGGTGAGGGGTCAAAATGTCACTGAGGTAAGTCAGTGTGAGGCCATGGATTGAACTAAAGACGAACAACAAAAGTTTAAATTCTATTCGGAACTGAACCGGGAGCCAATGGAGGGAGTAAAGAACTGGTGTGATATGGTCATATTTGTGAGTGCTGGTGAGGAGGCGAGCAGCCGCATTCTGCACCAGTTGCAGATGGTAAAGAGAGGCTTGACTAAGTCCAGTGTACAGACCATTACAATAGTCCAGACGTGAACTGACAAAAGCATGGATGGTTTTCTCAAAATCTCTGCGGTTTAGTAAAGGTTTGACCTTAGCTAACTGTCTGAGTTGGAAAAAGCTTGCTCTAACCACAGAGTCAATTTGTTTATTAAATTTTAAATCTGAGTAAAAAAATCACACCCAGATTCCTGACAGTGTGGTTGGACTGAGAGCCAAAATAAGTGATGTTTTTAAACTGAATTTACATGGCTGGAAGATCCAAAGAGGAGGAATTCAGTTTTTGACTCATTCAGACAGAGAAAGTTTTGTGATAGCCAGCACTTTATGTCAGTGAGACAAGAATTAATGGACTGTGTGTCTGAAAAAGAAGTCACAGGCTGATAGATCTGTAAGTCATCCACATACATATGAAAGGACACATCATGATGGGCAATAACAGAACCTAATGGCATAATGTACAACGAAAAAAGGGCAGGGCCAAGAATTGAGCCCTGTGGCACACCGGAGGTCAGAGGATGCAGGTGAAGATGCGAGGTCGTTAATCATAACAGTAAAAGACCTATTTTAAAGATATGACCTGAACCACTCCAGTACAGGTCCCCGTACTGGTGGTGGTTCATTATCGATTCCGCTTATCAATCCGATTCCTTATCGATTCCCTTATCGATACCTCTTGTGGATTTTTTTGTGTACTACTACTAAAAGTAGGCTTTCAGACATTATTGGCATGAATATCAATCCATACATCTGAGCTGAGCTCTTACAGCTGGCTGTGCTGCACGTCAGGATGTAATTTATAAAGAACGAGGCACGTCTCATTTTGGGAGGAAAAATTTTTTTAGTCAATTGTAGTTTCTTGTCTGTATTACGACATTTGTAAGAGGTGTCATTTTATTTAAAGCGGCAATTTGTTTTGAAGTTATTAATCCCGACCGGACTCTGTCTCGGCAGAGAGCCGCACAGCGTTTGGAGCTGTGTCAACCCAACGGAGGACGATTCTTGTTTCTTGACTGCAACAAGCCAAGAGACCCAGTTAGTGACTTTAATCCACACAAAAGTGACTCACGATATTTTAATGGCTTTGAGAGGGGTTAAGAAGCGGACTTGCCGTTTCTGAAGAGCAGCGAATCAAAGAACCAATGAGCTAGTGGATCGAAGCATTGTTTCATGCTTCAAAGTGGTGTCGCGCTGCAGAAACGGTTAATTACAGAGCTACTGCAGGCTCTGTAATCAATGTAGAGGAATGATCATTTTCCCGACAAACACCCTCAAAAGCAAAGGCTGCTCTGAAGGACCGATAAGGGAATAGTTAAGAAAAAAGGCTATTGATATCAGTGGATCGAATCATTTCTTAACGATTCTCGAAAAGAACCGGTTCACGATACCCAACTCTACTCTCATATCTGAAGGTAATGTGCAGACTGGCACTCACTGTCACCTGACAAAGTTTGATCTGGATCTGATCCAGATTGTGGATTTTGTGAACATTTGAAATTAATACTGAAAAGCCCATTTGATGTATATTTTGCAATATATCTCAATCAAAAGTTCCTCAAGCACTCTCATTTGTGACAATGAGGTGTAAACTAGCACTCTGAATTCATAGCCTAAGTTTGATCTGTATCTGATACGTATTGCGGATTTAGCAGATATTTGATTTTAACATTGAAAAGCCCTTTTAATCAACATTTTATATTATATTGTAGCTTATGAAAAGCCACTTCTAACAGGAATTTGACCCTGAAACGTTTTCCCCCCCAAGGTAAAAATTTGTGGAATTGGAAACTACTGATGGTAGAGGTTTGCGCTCTCTAATTTATTTAGCTTAAATATTAAAGTTTCTATTACAAAGAACCCAAAGTCAGCAATGGACACATTGCAGTAATAAGAATTTTACTCTTAAATGTGAAAAAAAAAACCCAACAAAAATATATTCATGTTCTTTTTAAACTATATGCAAGATAGCGCATGATGAGACATTTATAAATTTAGCCTAATTTTGATAGCATTTACTTTATCAAAATGCTTCATGCTGCCTCCTAAAGGGCCTTTCACACTGAATACGTCAGTGCGACGCTTTAACGCTTCCCAACGCGTCATAACACCAGGCTGATGCGTTTCCAATGCGTCGTGACGTCAGACGCGTCGTTTCGGAAGCGGCAAGGGGGCGGAGATTGCAGCTACATTACACTCTGGCTGTTTCCACAACCTGAAAAAAGTTCAGTGATCGCCATCTTGAATTTGCGTCACCTGAACCACAAAAAAAGCTTTAAAAAACAGCAGTAGAACAATTCTCCCATCAAACTGCTGGGAGAAGCTTTTTTTTTTTCAGCTACTTTTTGGAGTGACGCCGACCAAGTGAGGACTGACGACTTGGTGGGATATCGATCAAACCGCGACAGCGGGCCAACCTGCACGGAGAAGCCGTGATACTGAGGTGATACTGTCGCTTTAAGGACTTCCAACACAGCGGGACGTCACGCAGCGCTCTCAGGCGCCGTCGTCAGCCTGTTTCAAGCTGAAAACCTCCACATTTCAGGCTCTATTGATCCAGGACGTCGTGAGAGAACAGAGAAGTTTCAGAAGAAGTCGGTTTCAGCATTTTATCCGGATATTCCACTGTTAAAGGAGATTTTTTTTCAATGAAAGACGTGCGGACAGATTGCAGCATCGGCTTGCAGCCGCCGCGACGCTCCGCCACAGGAAAAACACCTCTGTTGGAAGCCTTAAGGACAAGTTGGAACATGCCCAACTGTTAAACAATTTCTCATATACTCACTCCACTGAAAGCCATCAAAAGCCGCCTGGATTTTACAAATGGTTATCAACACGGAGGTGTTTTTCCTGTGCCGCCGCACCGCGCCAGCTGCGTCCCGACGCGCGGACCCGTCCGCACGTCTTTCATTAAAAAAAATCTTTAACAGTGGAATATCCAGATAAAATGCTGAAACTGACTTCTTCTGAAACTTCTCTGTTCTCTCACGACGTCCTGGATCAATAGAGCCTGAAATGTGGAGGTTATCAGCTTGCAACAGGTTGACGACGGCGCCTGGGAGCGCTGCGCGACGTCCCACTGTGTTGGAAGTCCTTAAAGCGACAGTATCACCTCAAAATCTCTCATCAGCCGTTAAAATTTTCAGCGAAAACCAGCTTAATTTTTCGAACCGTGTCCACTTCGACGTGCCTCACAGGTTTAGAAAAAATTTTGATCAAACAAAGCGCCAGTCTCTCAGCAACTTCTCAGACAAAAGGAATTCCGATGAGGGGCTGGACGACTCCTCCCACAAGGAGTGCTCACAGGCGAATGACGTCACCGACAGGCATGGAAAAACTCACGCATGCGCACGAGGGTTCAAACATGTCTGATGTAAAAACATATGAATGAAATCCATATAGTTTTTGAAAAAAATAAAAAGGACCTATACTTTATTGACAGCCCTCGTATAAACTGTTTAATGTTTCTTTCTATTTAAAGAAAGATTTTTATTTGTCCCAATCAGGAACATTTGCTGTGCAGACAACCAAACTTCCATTGATGAGCTGAACACCACGAAGTCCAGTCAAAAGAAAACATCTCTGCTCTTCAAAATAGGACAAAAGTGTCTTCAGCAACACCACCAGAGTTCAAAGCTGCAGAAGAGACCTTCATCTGGTTCTGAGAATCCAGCATAACATCACCTGCTTCTAAATAAAAGGCTCTTTCAACAGCAACTATTTTATTATTTTTTAAAAACCTGTTTCATTTTATATTTTAACAATAAATGAATGGATCATTAAAAATGTCCACAAATCAAAGTTAAAATTTGCACAGGTAGAAGCTCTCCACTTATTGTGCTCAAATTCATATTTTAGAAATGACTCTGTCCTGATAACAACATTAAAGGCAATTACATATTTTGATGTAATTACAAGTTGAAATGACTATATAAAAAAATTCATCATGAGGTTTATGTCAGAAATCCTACTTTACAATCACACTGCAGTCATTGTTAAATTATTTCCTGTTGCATTTATAATAAACATTTATATTTATTTAGTGTTTGTTTTTCTGGTTGAAATGAGATAAATAATGTACCAGACTTAAAAAATGTCTAAGTTTCCATGTTATTTTATTTGTCTAAAAATAAATGTGCAGGGTTCCTTATGTTGAACAAGAAATTATCTAATTTGAAATAACACGTGGTTTTAATTTACAGATGAAAGGTTTCTAAAGAACCATTTATGGATTTATTTAGCTATTTTATTACAAGTGTTCTAAACTTTTTTTAAACAGTAATCAGAAATTTTGAGGTAACAAACAACAACAGCAAAAAAACATTTCCAATGATTTTTCTTCAGAATACTGCTCTATAAATGAGCAGTCCTGTCACACGTTTTGTACAGATCAGTGGTTTCTGCACCAATCCGTTTTGTACAGATCAGTGGTTTCTGCACCAATCCGTTTTGTACAGATCAGTGGTTTCTGCACCAATCCGTTTTGTACAGTTTAGTGGTTTCTGCCACTAGTCTGCCGTGTTCTGGCCCGACGCTTCATTCCTATTGGACAACGCGAAGGTACGTCACAGCTCAGAGTGTTGAAAGTTGGATTGGATTGAACTTTGACCGCGTCAGCCTGCCGACAAGCGGCAATGCGTCAGAAGCGTCGTTTTAGTTCGGCTTTTGACCCGACGCTTCTGACACGTCTAAAAAGCAAAGCGTCTCATTGAAAATAAAGCTTTTTAGGCTGATTTTTGACGCTTCTGACGCGTTCAGTGTGAAAGGTCTGTTTTTTATGAGAATTACCCAGTTAGACTGTACACTCACAAATAAGGACCATCACCACAGACAACCGTACACCTCTTGACTTCAGCAGGCATTATGGAACCAATAATTACATGTTACATAACTACACATCAGCTATCGACATATCAACCAACAAATTTTACAAAAACATTATGAGTTGATGGTAAACTTGAATACCTATTCTGACTATGTGGAATTTTCCACAACACCAAGCAAGTAAAGCAATCCAAGTTTATCTGCAAAGTAATTTTGCTGAGGGCAATCCAAGGATACTGGATCCTATAGAGCTCACACAATAGGCTGAACAAACACAAAAACCGCCTAGCTCTCTAGTGGCATGCAGGTTTATGAATGTTGCACCGACCAAGGATGTTCTTTCAACAGAAGCAGTGGAGTTAGAGACCAAAAGATCCTAAATAAAAGTTGTGAACTCAATCTCACTCAGATGCATGCAACCACATTCTATTCTCTATCTGCTTTTCTTTTCTTTTTCACTTTATGGCAAACCTTGGAATGAAGGACCTCCAGAGATTCTATACAAAAAAAATTTTCTTCAGATACTCGAGGTTACAGCCCTGGCATGAACACATTATTTGAAATCAGAGTGCTCGCCTTATAAATTGAAAAATGGTCACTGCAGTTTTGAAACAGCGATGGTGAAGAAGGGAAAAAAAATCATTTATTTTATCACCAAGTGGCAGCTTATTACAACACAAACACCTGAGGTATTGACATAAAGCCTTCTTGGAGGACTGAGGAAGCCATCTGCAAATCTTTTTCAAATTTGTATGCCTCATCACCCCTGTAGCATAATTACAAACCTATATGAACATACAATAAACCTATGATAATTTAACTTCTAAATATTTCTCCCTAATTATGAATAAACTCACCAGTTTATGTTAACTAGTATTACTGATCTCTTGGACATTATAACACTCAAATGTGGTGTATTTATTGATAGGCTACAAATGTCCTGATAACTTACTGCACCATCTGATAGTATATTCCTGAAAAGCATGATTTTGTTAACTCTCATTAACTAATCTCTACACAAGCTATAAGATTAGCCTGGCATCACACAACATTTCATATAAGAAAACCCCCTTCAACTTAAGATAACCTGACTGGAAACTTAAGTAGATTTGAAGCTCTACTGGTGAATCTTCAGCAGCTTTCTGTAATTTACATTGCACCAACTTATTCTGAAGCACTGGGCTAAATGTGCCAAAAAGTGTTGGTGGTGATGAGTGACCTTGAAGAAGTTGGGAACCAATTAATTTTCTTCATGCCCATCTTCATATGGTATATGGCCACTGTGCAAAATTTCACTGAAATCCACCAGTCGAGAAGAAGCTGCACTTACAAGACTAAGGTACAGACAGACATGGTGATTACCATGCCCGATATATTTTATTTATTAATTTATTTATTTTAGTGGGAGATATAATTGAGCAGGCATTAAGAATGATACAACAGTGTTTTACACAGCATTCTACGAGGTCTATTAGAAAAGTATCCAACCTTATTATTTTTTTCAAAAACCATATGGATTTGAATCACGAGTGATTGCGTCAGACAAGCTTGAACCCTCGTGCGCATGCGTGAGTTTTTCCACGCCTGTCAGTTGCGTTATTCGCCTGTGAGCAGGCTTTGAGTGAGGAGTGGTCCAGCCCCTCAGCGGATTTTTATTGCCAGGAAATGGCGGAATGATTTGGGCTTTTTTTTCCATCAGAATTTTTTCAGAAACTGTTAGAGACTGGTAGCTGGAAACCATTAGAAAAATTTATCTGGCTTACGGTGAAAATGTTACGGGCTTGGTAGAGAATAAGGAGTGTTACTGTCGCTTTAAGGATGGCCCCCAGCGGCTGTGGGGCGTGCCGCGCTCCGAAGCCGCCATCGACAGGCTGAACGACCATTTCATTTCTAAACTGATGGCTGTCTGGATCCGTGATCATCGTGTGCCATTTCTCTGGTTATCACAAGAGCTGGACATCAACCATTTTCCGGCAGATTTCACTTTTAACAAGAGATTTTGTCATGGAAAGCCGAGCGGAGGCTTCACGCGTCACGATGGATTCGCTACTGGAGCGAGACAAAACCACCTCCGTTTTGGTCTCACAGGACGGCTTTGAGATGGCGTTCAGACAGCCGTCTGTGATTTTTCCATCGAGTGATTATCCGAGAAATTGTGGACGTGCCTGGACATGCCAGAACATGTCCCGTGAGGCTTCATACTGCACTGCATGAACTGGGCACAAAAATGAGCAAGCACGCGAAAGTATAATACTGTTTGTGTGCAGGCACGCAGAGATGAGGGGGCATAATTGTGACTAGGAATGCCCCAATCAGGTTTTTTTGGCACTGATCCGATTCCGAGTCATCTGATTTTGAGTATCTGCCGATACCGAGTCTGATCCGATACTTTAAAAAACTGAATGAAGAATGAACAAATGCTAAATATATAATAATTTCATTTTAATCACCTTATTTTATTATTTATCACTTAAACAGTGATAAACTTCTCCTTGAGGTAGCTTGAACAATCAAGTAATAATCTAAGACTTAAAAAATGTACAAATTTCCATTTTATTTTATTTGTCTAAAAATAAATGTCCAAGGTTCCGTATGTTAAACAAGAAATTATCTAATGTGAAATAACAGGTGGTTTAAATTTATAGATGAAAGGTTTCTAAAGAACCATTTATTGATTTAGCTATTTTAATTACAAGTGTTCTAAACTTTTTTAAACAGTAATCAAAAATTTTGAGGTAACAAACAACAACAACAAAAACATTTCCAAGGATTTTTCTTCAGAAAACTGCTCTATAAATGAGCAGTGCTGTGACACGTTTCTGTTTTGTAGAGATCAGTGGTTTCTGCCACTAGTCTTCCGTGTTTTGGCCCGATGCGTCATTCCTATTAGACAGCGCGAAGCTACGTCACAGCGCAGAGCGTCAAAAGTTCAAAAGTCAACTTGAAAAGTAAAAGAAAAAAAAACAACCTTACATTTGCGTCCTGACAGTCCTCAGTGTACCCCTCTGATGCTTTGTCAGTGTTCAACAAGTTCAGAGCAGCGCAGTGAATGTGAATGAAGACGGAAGCTCTTTAAGATGCGTTCCTAAATGTGATGAGTGCACACGTCGCTCGTGCGCACACCATCTCTCACTCTGTTTTGCAGACAAATGATCACGGGACAATTTGTTTTATTCTTTTTGTTAATCAGATGACAGATCGTCGTCCTGAGGATTTCGTCAACACCGGGTCCTGCTGTGCACGGAAGGATGACTGAGCAAGAGTTTCGGTGGGGAAGTGTCCATCATCCTCTTGTCATTCCATCAAGACATCAGACTGAGCGCGTAAACACACAAACAGTAGTTCTGCAAAAGAAACTTTGCGAGCGTAACACCTCTGTCTGGGTTACAATTCCATCTCTTCTTCCCAAATTCACTGCGCAACTCTTGTTCCCTTTTCTCCTCTGGAATCGGTTTCAGCCGCACGCGTGTGCGAGAATGTCCGGTTGAACTCATTTTTTCTTTTGTTCAATAAAAAAAAAAAAAAAAAAAAAAAAAAAAAAAAAAAAAAGATTGAGTTGAACATTGACCGCGTCAGCCTGCCGATAAGCGGTAATGCACGCTCCCGTCAGAAGCGTTGTGTCAAAAGCCGAGCTAAAGTGACGCTTCTGAAGCCTCTAAAAAGCAACGCGTCTCATTGAAAATAATGCTTTTTAGACCGATTTTTGACGCCTCTGACGCTTCTGACGCGTGAAAGGCCCATTAATCTGCAATAATGAGCTTGAAATAGCGCTGATCAAAATAATGAGGATAAAATCTATATCGGATTCCTGAATGGGATGCAACGTCCGATTTGGATCAAGTCTGAAACCATGTGATCGGGGCCGATTTCCGATCACGTGATCGGATCAGGACATCCGTAATTGTGACTTATCCACAATTAATTGCAGGTGGAGTTACAGATGGATTAAACTTCGTAAAAATATTAACCAGTTTCTCTGACATGTGAAGATTTTAAAAACTTAATTTTCTCCTCATGCGATCATTTGTACAAAAATTCAGTGGTAAACAGAATCATGACACAGTCTGTATTTTACTGCAATGTTTTTGAATCATGTTACTGTGACTGTCAAGGAATGATGTCACAACAGCTTGAGTTTGACATACAAGACGATTTTCGGCGAGCGAGAGATAATCTTATTGCACCCCCAAAATACCCACCATATGCCAAATTTTTATGACCAGTGGGTACATGCACTCAACTATCACAAGGAGTGAGAATGGCAGTTTTCAATAAATCAAAATCTGTCCTTGCTGCTTGGAATAGGAACAGAAAACCTGTTCCAAATTATAATTTTACATACAACTGTATGCACCATATACCTCCAAGCTTAACGATTCCTTAGTCTGGTGCCGATAGGTTCTTCTGTCAGTTCAGTTGCAAAATACATGCTTTAAGATGTCACTGCCTCCAATGTGCAGCTCTGTGCATTATGCTGCTGGAAACGTGTAACAAGAAGTTATGGTGGCTTCATTTACCAAAGAAACAGTGACATTTGTAATGTCTGCAAAATGATCGTTTCAGGTAAGGGCTGAAACATCAGTAATATGTTTTACGTACAAGTGCCACTGGATCCCAAATAAGCAGCACGTCTGTAAATGAAGGTAAACCAATATTACAATAACATTGACACCAAAGCCTACACAGCGAGGATTATCACATCTTTAAAGAAATATACTAAATGAAAAGAAATGCTGCACATCCCTGTTTCATCCATTTAAGATGGAAGAGTGTTGAACCTAGAGCCAGTTGCGTGACTTGCCCATCATTTCCCAGGCAGCAAAACCCTTTCACACTGACTGCACAGGGAAACAAAATGATTTAAAAAAAGGTGAATGTGTCATCATGAAACCACAAAATTTGCAGTTAAAGGTTTACACCAGAATTATGTTAGGTCCAACTTACATCCTTTCAATAAAAGAAATGACAATTCATTTTTGACATGTTTGAATATTTTTAGGTACGCATTTTAAACTGTGTTCATCAGATTAATAATAATAATTTTAAGAAGTTGCAGACAGACAGAAAGACAGACAGTTGATCAGCAACCGAAAAAGAATCAGATTACTAAGCATAATTGATGATAACAATGACGTTAATAAAAATGTTATCAGTTTCCATCCATCGTCAACAATGCCACAAGCAGAACAAGAAGTTGCTTTTTTTTTACTTAAGCATATTATGGTGTGTGGGGTGCTGCTCCTACCCAGCTCACAACTGCTAGAGCAACCCCAGATGAATGAGAGTAGCCGAAAGAAATGCAAAAAATAGATAAAAAAATACATACATAGTGTCTGTTTTTACACACAAATAATGATGCCTGTGATCTTTTATTTATATCCTAAATAAACTTTCAAAGTCCAATTAGTCCACAACAGAAGAATTTGAACCTGTAGGAGGATTTAAAAACAAACAAACAAGCTCATTGGGAATTTTTAGGCTTTTACAAAAAATTATACTCTTTGAATTTTCCTTTTAAAACTTATTTAAAAACAGGTTCACCTGTCTGCTGCAGATATATAGCTATGTCAGAGATGTGGGGAGGGGCTGGTTGTCTGTCTGGGTGGTTGCTATCCATGACCCAAGACAGTTCTGTGTTGTCCTGGATGTGGGGAACTGTCAGGGGAAATGATTTTAATGTAGTGCTTAATATTATTGTTATGGAACACAAAGACATAAAACTGAGATGTACAGTACAAATTCTTCAGAAGTATTACACAAATCCTTGAGAACATTAAAAAAGGATTGAATTTTAGTCCAAATTATTCTGTAATCCAACATTTCAATCTTTATCAGTAGTGCTGGGATGAAAAGATCGATTTGCCGAATTAAATCGATTCTCATTTTGATTCCCACAGATCGATACATACATCCAAAGATCGATTTTTTTCAAAAAAATATATATGCACGTCTCGCCAGTATTATAACAGCATGTCTGAAAAAAATTAAGCTGAAGTTGGGCTGTTGTGCTTTTCCAGAGGGTGCGTATTAGGCATTTAAAGATGTTGATCATGGCTATCGAGATTGTTGTTGCAGGAAAGAAAAGAATCGTGCGCTGTTTAATTCACGGTCATTTTTTTTCCATTCCTGTAACGTGCCATTCCCGGATAACTTTTCTAATATCAGCGTTCTCCTGCTGCAGGATAGCTTTTCTAATAGCTGTGTTCTCCTGCTGCAGGCATGAGTTTTATAGGTGAGACTGGGGCCGTTATCCCCCAGAAAATTTTTAAATTTATATCTCTCTGAAATGCTATTACCTGCATTTTGAGAGCCAAATATTGTGAAGTAGTATTAATATGTTGCATAACTAGAAAATCATGTAACAGCTCAAAAATGGTTTTAATAACACTAACCCAAATCAAGATAATCAATTCTGAATCTTAAGAATCGGAATCAAATCGATTCTTGAAATTTTAATCGATACCCAGCTCTATTTACCAGTGTACAGTGCATCTGGAAATTATTCATAGTTCTTCACCTTTTTCACATTTTGTTATGTTACAGCCTTATTCCAAAACGGATTAAAATTTTTTCCCCCTCAAAATTCGACACAGTATACCCCATGACCACAACATGATTTTTTTTTTTTGTTTGTTTGTTTGTTTTGTTTTTTTGCAAATTTATTAAAAACAAAAAATCATGTGCATAAATATTCACACCCTTTGCTCAATACTTTGTTGATGCACCTTTGGTAGCAATTACAGCCTCAAGTCTTCTTGAATATGATACCACAAGCTTGGTGCACCTGTCTTTGGGCAGTTTTGTCCATTCCTCTTTGCAGCACCTCTCAAGCTCCATCAGGTTGGATGGGGAGCATCGGTGCACAGCCATTTTCAGATCTCTCTAGAGATGTTCAATTGGATTCAGGTCTGGACTCTGGCTGAGCTACTCAAGGACATTCACAGATTTGTCCTGAAGCCACTTCTTTGATATCTTGGCTGTGTGTTTAGGGTCATTGTCCTGCTGAAAGATGAACTGTCAACCCAGGCTGAGGTCAAGTGCACTCTGGAGCAGGTTTTCATCCAGGATGTCTCTGTACATTGCTGTATTCATCTTTCCTCAATCCTGACTAGTCTCCCAGTTCCTGAAAAACATCCCCACAGCATGATGCTGCCACCACCATGCTTCACTGTACTGATGGTGCCTGCTTTCCTCCAAACATGACACCTGGCATTCACCCCAGAGAGATCAATCTTTGTTTCATCAGATGAGAGAGTTTGTTTCTCATGGTCTGAGAGTCCTTCAAGGTGCCTTTTGGCAAACTCCAGGTGAGCTGCCATGTGCCTTTTACTACGAAGTGGCTTCAATCTGGTGAGTTTACCATACAGGCCTGATTGGTGGATTGCTGCAGAGATGGTTCTTCTTCTCTCCACAGAGGAACGCTGGAGGTCTGACTGAGTGACCATCAGGTTCTTGGTCACCTCCCTGACTAAGGTCCTTCTCTCCCAATCACTCAGTTTAGATGGGCGGCCAGATCAAGGAAGGGTCCTGGTGGATCCGGACTTCTTCGATTTACGGATGATGGAGACCATTGTACTCACTGGGACCTTCAAAGCAGCAGAAATGTTTCTGTACCCTTCTCCAGATTTGTGCCTTGAGAGAATCCTGTCTCAGAGGTCTACAGACAATTCCTTTGCCTTCATGCTTGGTTTGTGCTCTGACATGCACTGTCAACTATGGGACCTTGTATGTAGACAGGTGTGTGCCTTTCCAAATCATGTCCAATCAACTGAATTTACCCCAGGTGGGCTCCAATTAAGCTGGAGAAACATCTCAAGGATGATCAGTGGAAACAGGATGCACATGAGTTAAATTTTGAGCTTCGTGGCAAATGCTGTGAATACATATGTACGTGATTTCTTATTTTTATTTTTAATAAATTTGCAAAAATCTTAAAAAAAAGTCATTGTCATTATGGGGTAATGTGTGTAGAATTTTTTGAGTAAAAAAATAATTTCATCCTTTTTGGAATATGGCTGTAACATAACAAAATGTGTAAAAACTGAAGCGCTGTGAATACTTTTCCGGATGCACTGTAAGCTCCAAGTGCCCCAACCCCTTACGTTACATATCTGACTACAGTGAGTACAATGCAGCCTTGAATCGGATGAACTCTGTTTTTTATTATTATTTATTTAAATGGAAACTAAACAGTTTATTTGACACCAGCTGCGGCAGACAGTTACTTTTGAAAGGTGGGGATGGACCAATTGTCTACCTGGGTGGTTGCCATCCAAGACTGCGCCTCTGTGTAGTTGATGCTGCGATGTATGGCATCAGTCTATGCTCGAAGACCTGACCTGCTAACGCTACCATCTCAAGTAACACCATGACTTTCACAGTAAGGCTATGAGCCATGCAGATGCCAACATTTTGATGTTAGCATGCTTTGAATGTGAAGAACATGGCAGAAAAGGAGCCCTCAGTCACAGCTTGACCCCGTTGACATTGTACTTTAAGAAAACATCAGCTCTAGACTAAGTCCAGGTATTTTTGCAGCTTTAAAGGACTTTGAGGCCATGTACTTGGTCACATGAAAGAAAGAGGGGAAAGGAGTACAGTACAGACTGACAACACAACAGCAAATGTAGGTGCACTGCACGGTGGTGTAAGCTTGAGTTTAATTGTCTGAGCAATGCAGGGTGACACTATTTTACCATGTTAGAGGAGGGTGCTTTTTCTCTTCCTTCCTCCTTCACTGCAGAGGCAGCACAAGGCCATGAAAGATTGGAGGCAAAGTGACGTCCTCTGGTTTATCCTCCCTGAAAGCCTTCGCATGCTCTCAGTTCCACATGAGGGATCTGATGAAATCCGTTTGTCAGTACGCCACTTAATTATCAGCCAGAAGAAGAGCCTCTGATGCTATCCTCTGACAATGGCTCACAGCAGCCTGCTGACTACAGTGCCGACTAACAATGAAAAACAGACTGCAGCCACTAATGGTGACGGGGTAGTGCCAACTGTCCACTTAAGAGTTAGACAAATTAAGGAATGGCACAGAAAGGTTTTTTTTTTTTTTGCTCTACGTGTCCAAGTAACCAGCACTAAACTTGAACAGTATATTTGGGGCAACTGTTTGTTGTGATTTGGCGCTATATAAAAAAAAAGTTGATTGATTGATTGATATTTTAATAAAAAGAACACATCTTAATAAAACCCCATTTTACTGGGCACAGATTAAAAAACAAAACAAAAACCCTCTGGCAATTTGACCTTTTTGTTTTCCTGCACATCTCCAAAAAGATCACAAAGATTCTGCTGCTCCATATGCACATTTCCATCAGCTTGCAGATAAACAACATTTACATTCATGCATTCAGTAGATAAATTATTTGAAGTCATTTAAAGCAACTTACAATGGAGGGACAGATTCACACAAACATTATTTGGGTTTGGTTTGGGTACTAAAACTATCACATTAATGTGCCATGATAAAGTTTACATCAAGAGCCTACAACATGTGAAAAATAAATCTGAGAATGTCTGCAGTTTTTAGTTTGCACTTCAAATTCTCCATATTGCATTATTATTGCCGTATTTCACAGAGATTTGCAGTCAGTCGCATTTTTGCATCCAGTTGCATTGTAACCTGCGCTGTGGTTAGAAAGTAAGGTTTAATACATGCACACATGCAGTACAGATTAATTTTTTTTCCAGTTGAGCCACCATCATATTCCTGAAATGGTTTCTACCGACCATACTGAAAGGAATACCAGCATCATCATTGTAACATGTACATATAAATTGTAGTTTCCAGGCACTGCAAAGCGAATGCCTTTACTGCATGAAAGCAACCGTAAGTTCGGCTAACTGTTAAAACAATCAAAGATGTTGATCACACAATGGGTTGATTTTTGCCGATATGCGATATGGAGAATTACCAGACTATTTCTTGCAGCAAGGGTTAGGGTTAGGTCTAATCCTCAGACACTTAATAATCTGAGGCCTAAATAACGTTTATAGCAGGATTTAAATTTTTACCCAGAATTTGTGTTGTTTGTATGGATGTTTGTTGCTGGCAGGCATTATTCCACCAACAACTCCGCTGAACAGGGTCCAATCACTGCCACGGCTTAGGTATTTTCCAAGTTGAAATTGTGTGCCACTGTCAAGTGCGGGCCAATTGCTTTCTGTTATGCATCTCCAAAGCTTCATCTTTGCTGCCATAAATTTTTTGATCTAGCCAACATCTCGCAGACAGCAAGAGTTCAGTATGGTTGGCAACATGATGTCTACTCTTGTAACAGAAAGGAGAAATAACTGCCAGATGAGGAAAACTGCACAAGTGTGGCTATTTACAAGTGTAGCTAATGTATATTTGCAAGTGTAAGGTTTTCTGTACTGAGATGAAGGACACTTTAATTATAGAGCTTCATGTTCATGCTTTCATCAGCTCAAGACTTGACTACTGTAACACATACTGCTGATTCTCAGTCTGTGATTAATTAATCTCAGCACTGGCTTTCCATCCACTGTCGAATCGATTTAAAAATTTTAATATTTGTTTTTAAAGCTCCTAATGGTCTTGCACCAGCCTATTTGAGTGAATTATTGGTGCTATGTGAACAAAGCAGGGTTCTGAGGTCATCCAGTCTCTGTTTAATCAGTCCCCAGATTAAACATGAGGTTTAATCTGGGGTGATGGGGCTTTCTCAGTCACTGGGCTCAGACTTAAGAACAAAGTCCCCCCGATTTATGCACCATCACTGATCTGGGTCTTTTTTTTAACTAAAGACTTTTCCTTTTAAATTGGGTTTTAACACTTAATAGTGCTGTGACATTTTATTCTGGTCTTATTCGAGTTTAATGTATGCATTTATTTATTTTTCCTGGTTTTAATTTATTGTTTATTGTTCTTGTGTGGTCTGTTTCTACTTTTACTGGAAAGCACTTTGGTCATCTTTTGTGCTGTATAAAGGGCTATACAAATAACAGTTGATTATGTTTTACACAATTTTCTTCAATGCCCATCCTTGAGGAGATATTACATTAATCTTTCAGTAACAATGATTAAAAGTACATTATACAGTGTGTATGTCTACATGCATATTATTTTTGTCTGACAACTTTGATTAGGAAATCTTTCACAATATAAAATGCACATAAAACAAAAGAAGAAAACAGTAGATTGCTGTTATTTTCTTATGTATTTATCTTTTGCATTATGGTTTTTAAGTATTGACTATTTCTGCTAGTGTCTGAAAATACACAGAAATGTCGGTCTTCAGAAATATTTAAACCTCAAACACATGAAAATGTAAAAGGTACATAAAAACTCAATCGCACCACATGACCCTTTTAATAATCTTATTTGATTAACACTACATTTTCAAATCACCTCCTTAAATGTTACAACCTGAATGGAAAAACATTAATGAATCAAAGGCTGTGGTTAATTAAAGATGGTTAAGCCTTGAACAACTGTCAACCAAAAGCCAGCTGCTTTTGAAAATGAAAAGTTTAACAATATTTCCATACTTGTTAGGTCTTCATCTGAAACTTACTTTAAAGGTATTTACTTCAGTAAGAAAAGCATTTTCGCAGGTGTTTTGACTCACGTGCAGCACTGCACCTGAGGGGAAAAACAGTGAATCGTTTGTGATTTTAACAGCCTTGGCAGCTGCAGAGGTGATCCTAGCGCTGCAGAGAAACTGAAATGGTTGTTGATTAATGGATATTTGGTGTTATTTTTCATCTGCATTATTAAAAAATAATCATTTGGCTTGCCGGGGGCTCTAGTTCGCCTGGCGGGTGGCCATGTCTATACTTCTGTAGGGCAAACACTGAAAATAAACACATGGAGATGCGGCCGTGTAAAGAGAGAGCTTTCTGTGTTGAAGTCACTGTCATGCAAACCACAAGGAGAAAGACACTTCTCCAGTCCTGACCATTTACAATAAAGTCAGAGACATGCAATGATGCTGCTAATGACAATAATAATATTCATAATAACATTTATTTGTGTAGGACTACCACGGTGGGCTATTTGACCATCAAACAATGGATGATTTTTCATGAGGGCTACAGAATATAGAGAAAATATTTATATTCACTAAATTAATTGGAAAATGTAATAATGATAAATAATAATAAATCAGTGAAAACTGTGGCACATCAAAGTGTCTCCAATGATAAACTGTCTGGTCTGACCTTACTTGGAGATTTTATGAAACATTCCGGGGTTGTGTTCAGCAATGGAAGAAGTTTATTTGCCTCTCTCTTCATCACTGTCTGCTCCTCTGGTCAGTAAACAAGCTGATTCATGAGTAATGAGTGGATTTATTGTATAAACACATGAAATGTCTGCTAATTTAAGGTGCCCAATGTATGCACACTTCTGTGTGCTGTTATGTGCATGTACGCTTAGTGTTAGTGCTTACACAATACTGTGACTTAAAAATTAAAATCTGCAATCCGAGGCATTTTATTAATGTTGCGATGAAGATATTGAAGGAGATTATATGACACTTAACTAAACTGACAACCAATTGAACTACAAAAACACAAATCAATAACATTAACAACACTGTTAAACATGAACCACAATAACATTTTAAACCCCAAAACCCCAAACTCCCACAGTGCAATGCAGCACAACATCCACTGTTCACTGTTGTTAGCTAAAATCGGTAATTTCTCCAAAAATATTAGTCCTAAAGACTGTTTTTGCAGCGTTCATCCTGGACCCAAAATACATAAGCATAACAAACGGCAAATGTCAGCTCTCCCCAGTTTCTCCATGAATGAACACACACACACGCACGCCACTTGGCTTTCATAATATACATGTAAAACAGCAAAACTTACAGCCCTACATTCCTGCTAACAATAATAATAAGAATATTACTGTAATTCATAAATTAAGTACAATAACATTCATTCTTATTTTTGTCCTGAAAAGGCACTAGAAGCTACCGATAGAAACGTAGAAATTGTTGGAAACCCCCTACCGCACTCTCCCCCACAAACACCGTTGGCATTCGCCGTCACCACAAGTGTGCAATTGCTACTTTTTTCATTCAAATGTCAACTTCCTTCCTGAATGAAACTCCTGCGTGTAACACTTCTCTGATGCTGATAACATTTTCAGTGAGATCATTGTAAAAAAATGTTTGATGCTGTTTAATACATGTTTAAACAAGCAGCTGTGGCAAACACGCCGTGCACCTCCCAGCTCCCTCCGTGTGCCAACAACAAAACCACAGAGTATGTGATACTGTTGTATCCATAATAAAATCATTTATAATAAAGCACAACCAGAAAAAAGCCTAAGCAGCAGGAGCTGTGCACATTGAAGTGTGAAGCTGGGATGCTTCACCTGTTAACACCCAGATGAAATCTGGTTTCTATTTTCTTCTCTGTTTACGTGAGTAGAAGGCAGCTGAAAAGTAAGAGATGACTCCACAAGCTGCTCAATTCTCAGAAATCCCTGCTCATGCACAACAGACATGCAAGTATGCACTTTGCTTTGTCCTCAGCATTTGGTTAACATGCTTCACTTGACTAGTTTAATTCATTTTATTGGTGTTAGTTGTGGCCCTCAATGAATTTATTACATTGATTTATTTATTTAAGCTGAAGCATGTGCTCTCTAAAATGCAGTTGTGTAAAGACAAGAATGAATGAATGAGCCCATCCTCTCATTTATTGACACGATAAGACAAAACAATAAATGCTATCATCAGGTAAGTCACCAAATTGAAAAAACACTTTATGAAGACATCTGGTGAATTTTGATCCAACAGATCAACTGACAAAGCAACAGGTTTGTCTCGGAAATATCACATAGATGTATCTGCCACCTGTTGGATGGTGAATGGTGGTGGACTGACGATACGCTGCAGGTATCCTCATCAGAGGTAGATCATTTCTGCACAGGAATGTAGAAAATGTGCTAAGTTCTAAAACTCAAGTAACTGTCACACTTGTACACAAGCCAACAAGCAGGACTTTGCATGAAGTTAGCCATGTAAAAAAAGAAAGCGAGAAAGATGGTCAAGTTAGAGATGCAGTAAATGGGGGCCCATGGGGGTGGGGGGCATTTTCTGCTGCTTATCCAGGGCAGGGTGGCAGCAGACCAAGCAAATCATCCCACACTTCCCTATACTCTGCCAAATCCTTCAACTCTTTCTGGGAGATCCCAAGGCATTCCCATGTCAGTTGGTAATATAATCCCTCCAGCATGTCCTGGGTCATCCATGGTGTATCGTCCCACTTGGGACATCTGGCATACCTCCCTAGGGAGACAACCAGGGACCATCCTCACCAGATTCTATCCTCTTTGCATAAAATATTGGCGATTATTTTTGGGGCTCTACACAGTTAAATGACACTTTACATCAGTGAACTCTTGCACACTTAAAAACAAGCAGGTCTCAGAAGTCCTCAGACCAGAACCTGCTGGTTGTCCATAGGTCAAGGCTGAAGACTAAAAAAGACTGTGCATTTGAGGTTGTGGCTCCTAAACTGTGGAATACACTGCCACTGCATCGATGTTCTGTGGACTCTGTTGGCACCTTGAAAGAGAAGCTCCAGACCCACTTGCACAGGTGTGCTTTTAACTAGTTTTATGTTACTGCTGTGTTTCCATTTTATTTATTTCACTCACTTTGTGATTTTAACTTGAAAGGTGCTATAAATAAACAAACTTTCCCTACTTACTAGATGCCCGAACCACCTCAGCTTGCTCCATAAGCTGTGATGGAGCAGCAGCTCCACTTACATTCCCTCCCAGATATTTGCGCTTCTCACTCTGTCTCTTGACTGTCAGCCCAAACACCCAAAGGTGAAACCTTATTTCTACCACTTGTATCAGCGACCTCGTTCTTTCAGTCATTACCTACAACTCATGGCAACAGGTGAGGATAGGGGCATAAATCAAGAGTCTTCCAGGATGACAGACACAGCCACAACCTGCCCATCGATCTCACACTCCATATTACTCCCACAATAATACACAGAAATGGACTACAGCAGAGAAATAAACTGTAGGTTTATATATATATATATATATATATATATATATATATCCACAGACATTTTCAAGTCACTAACTATGTCATGGACTCACATTTTAAATCATTAAAAAATTCAAAGTATTGTAGTCTATGGTAAATCAATTTGAAGTAGGCAGTTCTCAAAAACTGAATGGTTATGGAATAATGAGACTAGTAAAGGGAGCCACCAAAACACCTGTTTGTAAGTGACCATTTTATTTTGTTGATTTTTTAATTGTCCTTTTTGTTGTATTTTAGATTGTGAAGGACTATACTTTTGAATTCAAAGAGCTAGACAAATAAATATTTTCAGGATTATACCAATTATTATAATCACACACATTGAAGGAATAATGATGCACAGGTCCATTTACAATTGACCAAAACTCTCCTCATGCTTTAATTCAAAGTGACGTCGACAAAACTGCAAATAATAAAGACAAAATGATGCTCAACCCACTACCCGACTCCGCAAATGGCATCGCTATTAGTGCACAGAACATAAGCAGCAGTGCTTTCATCTTCATGAACAACCTTTCCAAACACTTCCCAGGCCTCGATTTATCCATTTTCGTCTCAGGGCCAGCTGGCTCCCAACTTGAAAAACTTAGGAGCCAGTCAATTTCACAGAGCCACAAAAAAAAGTCTCATGTCTTCATTTTTCTTCATAAACATGTCTTTTATACTGAAAAGTAAGTTACGACAATGAACAACATTCTTATACAAACAAAAATTTTATATATCTGACAATAATGTTAGAAAATAAAACACTGACCCAATACTGGCAACTAAACAAATGATCATCTTTCCATGGATTAATGCATTTACTTATTTATTCTTGGTCTGAGATTTAAAAAAAAATATTGTGAATATATGTTAATGAGATTCAGAGAATGTTACATTCAGTTAAAGTAATCAACAAGAAAAGGGTAAAGACTAAATCAGCTCTTTTGTTTAAGGTGTATTTTTTGGCAAAGATGTACGTCTTTCACTGCCCCCCAGGTGAAAAGGTCCTTTGTGCTGTTCTGTGATAGTAGATTTTAGTGTGACTGCAGATCATTACTGTCAGTGATAGACTATAAAGTTACTTACACGTGAAGGTTGTAAAGAATATCATCAAAACTGAAATAATATATATTGTTATTTTGAAGTGCAAAAAAACCCCAAACAAAAACAAAACATCAAATTCCAATAAATACATTTTGTACTCACCTCGTGTCACTCAGAATAACTCCAGACACCTTGATAAAGCATGTACACAAATGGATGCTGGGCCAAATATGGCCCATGGTAACTTGAGCTTCATTTACCAGCACATCAGCTGAATTGATGAGCTGACTTTTCTAAATAAATAAAGAATTATGAAAATACTGATGTATTGTGCTTGATTGTTTGTGCCATATGCCCTGAGAAAACAAGTCAAACATGGGTAAATTAGTCTGATTATATGTGCCACTGATAAACTCTTACAGACGTGAACCTGTCAGAAAAGTCAACTCCGTTGACATCACTTGAGGCACCACCCCCTCAGCGACATTACTGAAACAAACCGGTATTTTTTGGTGCTTGGAATCTGTTTTTTGTGGACTTTCATGATGAATATTTCGAAATGGTGAACCATCATAACCAGTTGTGGTATTAGTGGTGATTAGCTGTGCAGTTTTTCCACAGACAGGATTTTTGAGGGAGACGTGGAAGTGCTTTCTACACACAAAGAGTGGGGAAATGAAAAACAAACTTCAAAACAAACTTCAAAAACTACTTTGAACCACAGTCATGGAGAAAGAATTTTATCCCATGTGTTTAAAGGTAGGAACATGAAGACTTTGAGATAAAGTGACTGCTTTGGGAATCTTAATGTGAGAGAGCTGCCGCGGACATCGGACGCACCCCAGGTCGTTTAATGAGTTACCTGCTTAGCGGATCAATGATTGTGAACAGACAATTTGGATAACTTGGATGCTTTTGAAAGGAGATAATGACTTTGGAACTGGAGCAAGTGTGATTCTACATGGATGCTGTGTGCGAACACAGGAGGAGACCTGAACGGGATGCATCTCTCATAGTATGTATTTACAGTTGTATGCAAAGGTTTTGGCACCCCTGAAAATTTTCATGATTTACCTTTATAAATCGCTGGTTGTCTGGATCAGAAATTTCAGTTAAATATATCATATAGCAGGCAAACACACTGATATTTGAGAAGTGAAATGAAGTTTCTAGTATTTACAGAAAGTGTGCAATAACGGTTTAAACAAAACTGGGCAGGTGCATAAATTTGGGCACCTTTGTCAATTTATTGATTTGAATATATTTAGCACTAATTACTGGAACACAAAATTGGTTTGGTAACCTCACTGACCCTTGACCTCCTAACACAGGTGAATCCAATCACGAGAAATGGTATTTAAGGTGGCCATTTGCAAATGTTTCCCCTCTTTGCATCTCTTCTAATGAGTGGCAACATGGGAGCCTCTAAACAGCTCTCAAATGACCTGAAAACAAAGACTATTCAACATCATAATTTAGGGGAAGGATAGAAAAAGCTATCTCAGAGATTTTAGCTGTCAGTTTCCACTCTTAGGACCATAGTGAGGAAACGGAAAACCGTAGGCACAGTACTAGTTAAGGCCGAAAGTGGCAGGCCAAGAAAAATCTCAGATAAGCTGAAAAGGATGGTGAGAACAGTCATAGTCAACCCACAGACCTGCTCCAAAGGCCTACAACATGATCTTGCTGCAGATAGTGTCTCAACTATACAGCGCACTTTGCACAAGGAGATGCTGTATGATGCTGTAATGCAGAGGAAGCCTTTTCTGCGTACACGCCACAAACAGAGTTGCTTGGGGTATGCTAAAGGACATTTGGACAAGCCAGCTTACTTTTGGAATAAGGTGCTGTGGACTGATGAAACTAAAATTGAGTTATTTGGACATAAGGGGTGGTATGCATGGCTGAAAAAGAACACACCATTCCAAGAAAAACACTTGCTACCTACAGTAAAATTTGAAGGTGGTTCCATCATGCTGCGTGGCTAGTGCAGGTACAGGGAATCTTGTTAAAGTTGAGGGTCACATGGATTCCAGTCAATAGCAGCAGATTCTTGAGAACAATGTTCATGAATCACTGACAAAGCTGAAGTTGCGCCGGGGCTGGATCTTTCAACAAGACAACGACCCTAAACACTGCTCAAAATCTACTAAGGCATTCATGCAGAGGAACAAGTACAACGTTCTGGAATTGCCATCTCAGTCCCCAGACCAGAATATTACTAATCTGTGGTGGGATTTTAAGCGGGCTGTCCATGCTCGGAAACCAACAAACCTGAGATGTTTTGTAAAGAAGAATGGTCCAAAATACCTTCAACCAGAATCCAGACTCTCATTGGAAGCTATAGGAAGCATTTAGAGGTTGTTATTTTTGCAAAAGGAGGCTCTACTAAATTTTTTTTTTCTGTTGGGGTGCCCTAATTTATGCACCTGCCCAATTTTGCTTAAAGAATTATTGCACACTTTCTGTAAATCCTATAAACTTCATTTCACTTCTCAAATCTCACTGTGTTTGTCTGCTATATGATATACTTGTATTTATCTGAAATTGCTGATCCAAACAACCAATGATTTATAAAGGAAAATCATGGAAATCATCAGGGTGCCCAAACTTTTACATACAACTGTATTACTGCATTGTGCTTTTTAGACTTTAGACATATTTGATGTGGGTGTTTTCTGAAGACAAAAAGCAACCCGGATTGTTGGTCTCCAAGATTACACAATGATTATTGACAAGATAATCTGTCATGCATTTTTCTGATGCACTGTGGCCAAGTTTACTTTTATTGCCATTATCAGTGCCCGCACAAGTAAGACTTTGAATAAATAACTATGTAACAAAATTTTTGTTCCTGGCTTTTAAATGTTATATTTCAACTGCTTATGAGGTCTGTCCATAAAGTATCCAACCTTATTTTTTTTTTTTTAACTATATGGATTTGATTCATATGTTTTCACGTCAGACAAGCTTGAACCCTCGTGCGCATGCGTGAGTTTTTCCACGCCTGTCGAGCTCTGCACAATTTCTCTAATAACTCACTCGACTGGTAAGCATTGAAAGCTGAGATAGGAATGTCCCAACTTGTCCTCTAACGCTCCAAAACGGAGGTGTTCCTTTGTCTCGCTCGAACAGCGAATCGGTCGTGACGCACAAAGCCTCCACGCGGCTTTCCATGACAAAATCTCTTGTTAAAAGTGAAATCTGCCGGAAAATGGTTGATGTCCAGCTCTTGTGATAACCAGAGAAAGTGCACACGACGGTCCCAGCTCCACACAGCCATCCGTTTAGAACTAATCCGGTGGTTCATGCCTGTCGTCGCAGCTCGGAGCGCAGCGCGCCGAGCACCATTGTGGGCCATCCTTAAAGCTGTAGTAACAGTCCTTATTCTCTGTGAAGCCCGTAAAATTTTCACCGAAAGCCAGATAAATTTTTCGAATGGTTTCCAGGTGCCTGTCTCTAACAGCTTCTGAAAGAATTCTGATGGAAAAAAAAACCCAAATCATTCCGCCATTTCCAGACAATGAAAATCCGACGACGGGGTGGGACCACTCCTTCCACAAGGTGTGCTCACAGGCGAATGACGTCACAGGCGTGGAAAAACTCACGCATGCGCACGAGGGTTCAAGCTTGTCTGACGTGAAAACACATGAATCAAATCCATATAGTTTTAAAAAAAAAAAGGTACGATACTTTATGGACAGACCTCGTATGTCTAAAGTCTATGCAAAAATGACCACATTCAGCACAAACTTTGATTTTATTTTTTTTGTTTACGTTCTAGAAAGTTCTAAAAGTTTCTTGAAATTTCTAGATAATTCTGGAAACTTCTAGAAATTCTGGACAGTTCTAGCAGTTAAAGAATATTCTAGAAGACTACTCAGTAGTAGTGAAGGTGAATCGAGAATATTCTTGAAAACAGACAAATTTCAAAATATCAATGTCCTGATCACAGAAGCAAAGTTTCTGTGGAATAACAGCTATTTTCTATTTATTTAAGGCATAACAGGTTAGGAAAACACACTGTGTACCCAGGAACAAAACAAAAATAAAAATTTGTTACATAGTGTAATTTATAATCTGGTACATAATTTTTTAAAAGATGGCATTGACTGGAGTGACATATGCCCCTTAAGGCTGCTGCTGAGAGACAAACATCATGCAGATCACATTAATTACAATGTTTTGTACATTTTTTTTATCCTTTTGGATTTAGAAGTGCAGGTGTCTAGTGTGAATAAGATTCACTGAAGAGTTTTAACAAATACCACAGAATTTTAACACCACCAACGAATAACACAAACAGCAATTCATGAATAAATGTCTGGAGCAAAAATATATTTGGAGACGCTATCTCCAAATATATGTCAACAGGATTCAAAATCTATGTAAATGATAACAGATTCTGGCATCTGGTGCTTTCTGTTGAAAGTTTTGGCTGGAGAGAGCAGAATGACTGTGTGACCATAGAGAGAAATGTCAAAAACTGCTATCATACAAGAAATTTGCTTTGACTGACTAGTTCAACTTAAACCACCCCATAATGACAACATGAAAAAAGTTTCTGAAATTTTTGCAAATTTATTAAAAATAAAACTAAGAAATCACTTGTACATAAGTATTCACACCCTTTGCTCAATACTTTGTCGATGCACTGTAGAAGAATTTTTAGGTCCATATTTGAACTGTGATGAACTATCAAGTGTCCTGATCCGAACTGTATGTCCTCTGGTTGAACTAGCAGGTGTTCAACCCAAAAAAAGGGCTCTATTAGTCATTTAGTCTGTCAGGGGCTTTCCAAGGCCTTTTAGGTGCTTTCCCCCAGGCCACGTGCAGGGGCCTCAGGCCAGCTGCACGTGTGGCTGAGGCCACGTGCGGAGGGGGCCTCAGGCCAGCTGCACCTGTGGCTGAAGGTCTTTTAAAAAAATCAGTTGTAAATCCTTCATGTTTTAATGGGAGCATTTGTCACATTGAAATAATGGCCTAACACCTGCTTAGGGTTCACTAGAGGACGCTTCCAATAGAAAACCATGTCTTGGGAATGAAATAAATAAAAAAGTCGAAGGAGGAGCGATGCCCGCGGGTCTCCAATAAATAGACGAGCGCGGTTGTCATATTCAGTCTCTCTAGAGGACTCAGTTTGTCTAAGCTTTGTGTCGAAGGCTTAAATAAACTTAAAAACTCTGTGCATTTTATCTTGCTTAAGGCTGAATTATTCTAAAGTGTTGTATCCTTTTTCTAGCATATCACTTGCAATTAGTTTGTGTTATCTAAAAGAAGACATCCTGAGAAGACTAAAGACGAGCCGCGACAGAACTTGGCGAGCCAGCTTCAGGAGGGTCCAGGGGCATTCCGGCAGCCTGGGGCAGTCCAGCTCATCCCTCCAGACCGTAAATAACAGTGATCACGACTAAAAGGTAAGCAGAAACCTTTTATAATTTCTGCACGATCTGGAGGAGTGAGTCGGGATTTCCGCCCAAGTTGACAGGTGATATTTTTTAATTGCCTCTTACCCAAAAGAACCTGGACTAAGAAAATTGATAAGAGACTAAAAAAAGATAAGATTGAAAATGATCAGGCCTTGTAGATAAAATGCTCAGAAGGTGTGTGTGTTCCCGGGAAAAAGAATGTCTGTATGAGTGAAAGGTCAGGAATGTTCATGAACGCTGGTGCGGAAAAAGAGTGCGTGAAGAACTAACCTGAATGCTTGGAGAATAATTGGTGTTGAAATTTGTTACTAACGTGCCGGCTGATAGCATGCGCTGTAGGGGTTAATTTAGGGGAGTATACTGACAAATAAATACAAGGTAATACAAGGTTATTTAAAGAGTTTAACAGAGACTGAAGTGAAATAAGTGAGAAAAAAGAGTTTAACAAGAGAATACGTGCAGAGAAAGCACAAGATAAGCGCCTGAGGGGGCGCAGTAGAAATACCGTACATGATAAAGAGATTTAAAGAGGAAAGTGCAAAGTGGCACCGCTGACAGTAAGTAAAAGAGCTCAATAAAGGACGTCATTTTTTAAGAAAAGAGAAAAACTATAAAAAAAAAATAAATAAATAAATGAAGAGTTAGTGTAGAATACATGAGAATTAATGAAGCAGAAAATAGTGCAGTAAGGCACCAGATACACGCTTGTGGGGCGTGGGAGAAGAATAAGTAATTAAGTACACAGTAATATGAGTTTTTTATAAGAAAAGAAAAAGAATATTTTCAGTGCAAAGGCACATTAAGCTCATGAGGAGCTCAGTAAGTGAAGAAAAAAGGTAGAAGAAAGTGCAGAAAGGCACAGGATACGCACGCGAGGCGCGGTAAGGCGTAGAAATAAATGAAATATTGTATGTTCAGAAAGGAGCTGGTGAAAAATAATATATTAAGCACAGGATACGCACGCGAGGCGCGGTAAGGCGTAGAAGTAAATGAAATATTGTACGCTCAAAGAGGGCTTGAAAAAAAGTAAGTAGTAAAGAAAGTCGGGAGCAAAGACATTAGGAAGTGTTAGGGTTGTAAGAGGATCAAATAAATAAAATTGGTTATAAATCAAAAGAGATAAAGCTTAGATTATAGTGAAAAAGCTGACAGACTGATCAATGCTTGGGACAGTCATTGATGGGAGACTTAAGTGATGATGAAATAATACTCCCAGAACATTACTTGACTGACGGAGACATCGAAACCCAGGGAATCAGGACACATTTTTGGCTGGAAAGGACCTATTTTGACAGGGTAGGAGCAGAACATTGGCAGGACGAACAAGAGATCAATCAGAAATTATGGCAGATTACTAAGGTAATCAATCTGAAGCAAAAGAAAGAACAATTCCCTCTAATTAATTGGGAGCTGCTGATAAGACGTCTGTGGCATCAGGGTTTAACCCCGTGGCTGGAGCTGCTTTGTGCTGATCCTAATAAAGAACTTAGCATACCATTAAATCATTTAGTAACACTACCAACCGATCCAGGTGAAGAACTGTTTCCTAGGTTGACTCCGACTGTGGTCCCAAGGAAGGTTCGGTGGGAAACAGGTAAATTTTCATATTTAGTTAAAGAAAAAGAAGACAGGCATAGCAGTTGGAAATTTAATCCTTTTAAGGGTTTAAAATACAAAACAGGTGTTACAGCCAGCAAGTTATTGGTCTGGATCAGGACAGCCCCTGAGGGACTACCAGAACACCATAGAAACACCTCACATAGCGTTTGTCAGGGTTACATGGGTAACTCTCAAGGTCAAGGTCGGGAAAGTACCCCGCTAGACTTAGTACTAAGAAAATATCCAGGAAAACGCACTAAGGCCAACCAATGTATGAGAAAGTGGCACAAAAGGTCACATGGGGGCAGGCAATGGCCTTTGGTGGGATCATTTGATCCGGTGATGTGTGAAGCAGTTGCGGTAGAAATACAGAAAAAAGAAATTAAAGATCAGCAGAAGAACGTAAAAAACAACAAAAAACGCACTGAAGAAAAAGAAGTTTTGGCCTTGTTCAAGCAGGAAGCACAGAGGCTACAGCAGAAAAGAGAAAAAATGACAGAGGAAAGATCCAAAGAGACTAAAGCCAGTGCACCGAGCTGGGAATCAGAGCCACCCCCATATAAACGTCATGATATGGGAAAGACAGCTGGACAATTTGTATTAGGAACTCGTGAAGAGGACCAAGGCATGGATGTGGAGGGCAAATTCACACTGACACTAAAAGCTCGAGAGCCACAAGGAGACAGGTCCTCAGTCTGTCAAATGGATCATACAAGGTCTTCAAGTCCGAAAGTAAGTGGTCGCACACCACGACCAGCAGGGGGGGCCACAAATAACAGTGACACGGAGGCAGACGAGGATAAAGAGAGAGACCTGAAGGCTCCGCCTGCACATCGAGGTCCACTGAAAACCGTCCCCTCCCACCATAAGTCAGCCGACTGGACCTTCACAAGCTATAGAGGCTCCGAAGAGTGGCACAAGAGCTTCTGTGACACACTGGATCTGGCCAGAAGAGATAATGAAGAACTAGCTGAGCAACTTCGGCTAGCGAAGGAAAGAATACAAAGACATAGGGACACCGAGGAAAGAAGAATACTACAACAGTCGACGCCCAATCAAGGGAATCACATTATACAGCCACCCACCCGAAAGATTTCTGGTGAGATCATCATTGAGAGTGCAAAAGAGGCCCGACTCAGGCAAAGACAACGATGTGTAGCCAAAGACATAGCGGCTTTAGAACAGAATATAACCGACTGGATGGACTGCCTGGAACCAGTCAGTCGCACTCGATCTGGAAGACAGTATGGAGCCCCCACAGAAGAAGAGGAGGACGAAGACCTAATATGCCCATTGGTGGTTAGAAATGGTCATCATGTGTATACCCCATGGAGCTGGACAGACATGGTGGGGCTGGCCAACAGGCTGCCAGACATCACCCAAGGAGCTGGGAGATGGATAACTGCCTTAGAAGAAGGCACTGCAGGGGTAACCTTGTCTTTAGGTGACATAAAAGCCTTGCTAATGCATGTCATGGGAAAACATGACACTGAAGAATTAGCAGGAAAGGTTGGACTAACACAAATGATGGGCACTAATCAACATGATGAAGTCCCCTTTAATCGCTATAGAAACTCCATGTGGGAAGGACTGAGAAGAAAGTACCCTGAGGTCTTGGATCCCTCTAAATTGGATGATGAGGAGTGGACACCTGAAGAGTGCCCAAAGAAGTTCCTGCACCGATTCCAGAAAAGATGGGCGGAGGAAACAGGAAATGCATGGAACCATTCTCCAGCAACTGAAATCCTGTTTAAAATAACTGTAAAAAAGGCTCTACCAGATGAGGTTCAGAAAGCCCTAGATGGAGTCGTGGGACTATCGAAAATGAATTGGGCTTTATACTCTGAGCATATTTGTCACCATCTTGAAATCTACAAGAAAGAAAAACAAAAAGAAGAAGATGCAGCAAAATCCCTGACGAAAAAATTGGTGCAGATGCAGTTGGGAGAGCTAACCAAAGTCAAGAAAGAAAAAACAAAGACCCAGGCACCAATGATGACCCCTGTTCCTTCTGAGTCGGCAAGCCTAGCCCCTACGACAAACACTGCTGCCACCATACAGGCACCTGTGGTAACAGCCACACAGAGCCCCCAAGGAGCAGCAGGGAGCACTGCTGCAGGAGAAGTCTCGGCACCAGTGGAGCATCACTATCACTACCATAGCACTGGCACACCCGGAAATGGACCCACCTACAGTCATGGGTGGAGAGGAGAGTCACGGAACTTTCAAGGTCAAAGAGGAGGGTGGCGAAGAGGATCTCGCCAACCTTCATTTGGAAGCAGATTCCAAAACTCAGCTCCCAGGAACAGTCAAGCGGGACCGCCTATGGGACCAACACCCCCAATAGGGGATCAACCCTCTAATGAGTGTTGGAGCTGTGGACAACCTGGACATCGAATGAGAAATTGTCCGGCCCGACCTTGGGTTGGACCCTCTGCCTATTGGCAATAGGGAGGCCTAGAGAAGACAGAGGGGGAAACGGTGGCATTGGCTATTTCGATGATACCTAAGGAAGAGCCAACCGTCACTGTTAATATACAAAACAGAGATTTCCCTTTCATGGTGGATACAGGGGCAACATACTCTTGCATAGGGAAAATGGGCGCTCATCTCCCCCTCTCTGGGTCTGTAATTAAGACCATCGGCTTCTCTGGGAAGACTCAAATAATACCTTTTACACGCCCACTTCCTGTAACGATTGCAGGAAAAACAATTGAAGCACCCCTGTTATACTCACAAAATACACCTGTGAATTTGCTGGGAAGAGACATTTTATGTAAGCTACAAACCCAGATAGTGTGTACCCATCAAGGACTGCAAATACACTTTCCTGACGAAGCACTTGCCAACATTATGGTGCTTATGGACATGGAAAACAAGGTCCGACCTGTGCAACCCATGGTATACTGGCTGAAGTTACAACCAGAAAATTCAAATCTTCAACTGCAATGGGAAAAATGGAAGCCCTGGGCCGAACAACACTATGAAGCAGTATATACACCTAGTTTACCTTTACATGTCACCCTGATGTTCGATGCCAAACAAGAACAAACTGACTATGCATGCTGCTGGGATGCATTGATGAATCAACGGCTGTTTCACATAACCACCACAGAAATTTATTTAGGCCCCCAAGGGGCCGCAGCTTCTGTCAAGCTAACTTCAGCTGAACAACAATGGTATCAAGTGCCGAATGCCATGTCTCATGTGACCCTTTTAGTCTCAGAAAAGTACGAATCCCATGACCTAGGTCCAATGGTAAAGACAGCCTCAGAAGTTGAAGAATGGCAAAACATGGAAAGTCCACAAGTACATCTGTCAAAAGACCAGCAGTTTATACGAATTAATTTAAAAGTAAATGATGAGGCTATAGCTCAAAAAGTGGAGCTCAATCCTAGACCAGAGGGACAGATGGTGTTATCGGCCCAACAAGAGAAATTGTTAGAGCAAATACCACCAGTGGTGTGGTCCAAAAGCAAAACGGATGTAGGACTAGTAAAAACAGCCTTACCAGTAAAAATAAAAGTAAAACCGGGAGCAAAACTGCCTCACCAAAGGCAGTATCCATTAAAACCTCAGGCTATTGAAGGCATAAAACCAGTAATCAAGGGACTAATGGCAGCTGGAGTTTTAATAAAAACTGCAAGCCCATGCAATACTCCTATCTACCCTATCCCTAAAAACAATACCAAAGAGTATCGGCTGGTACATGATCTGCGTCCTATCAATGCAATTATAGAAATGGATGCACCTATAGTACCTGATCCGCATACTATACTATCAAGCATCCCTGCTGGAGCAAAATGGTACACAGTAATCGATCTGTGTTCAGCCTATTTCAGTGTGCCTGTGCACCCAGACTCACAACATTTGTTTGCATTCACATTTCTGGGACAACAGCTAACGTATACACGGCTACCTCAGGGACTGAACCTGTCCCCAGCCATCTTTAACAAAGTCCTGGCTGAAGATTTACAACACCTTGACATACCCAGTACATTGGTGCAATATATGGATGATCTCCTTATTGCATCAGAGACTCAAGAACAGTGTGAAAAAGATTCATTAATTGTATTGCATGCATTGGCAGATGGAGGTCATAAAGTAAGTAAGGACAAATTGCAGTTCTGCAAACAACAAGTAGAATACTTGGGAAGACAGTTGTGTGGGACCACGCGATGTATAGCCCCAAGCCAAGTGGAGGCTATAATCAAGGCTCCCAAACCCCAAACAGTGGGACAGATGCTTTCATTCCTTGGGATGGCAGGGTACAGTCGGCCGTGGATTTGTGATTATGCTATAAAAACTGCACCTTTGCGTGCCATGATTAGAGCAGTGGGGCAAACAAGCAATGCAGCTCTCCTCGTCTGGACAGATGAGGCAACGGGAGCTTTTGAGGCCCTAAAAACAGACATGCAATCTGCTCCCGCGTTAGGTAACCCAGATTATGGGAAACCTTTCCATTTGTATGTTACTGAAAAAGCTGGTTATGCTTGTGCTGTACTAATGCAGGAAACAAATGAAGGAAAACAACCATTGGCCTATTATAGTACAAAGCTTGACAACATTGAAACAGGATTGCCACCATGCTATCAGGGTCTAGCAGCAGCTGCCTTTGCATTTCAAAAAGCATCATCCATAATCATGGGACATGCAGTAACGTTGTACACGTCGCATCAGTTACATGCCCTGCTAACCAGTCAACGTTTTGTCTTAACACAAGCTAGACGCACTGGATATGAAGTTGTGTTGTCCGCTCCAGAAATAACAATACAACGTTGTCACACGGTGAATCCCGCCACCAAATTGACCACACCGTTAGATGGTACTCCACATAACTGTGTGGCAGAGACAGAGAAATTTTTGAGAGCCAGAGAACATTTGTATAATCACGCCATAGATGCAGATCTAACCCTGTTCGTGGATGGCTCATGCTTTCGGGATGCCGCGGGATTGCATGCGGGTATGGGGATTGTTAAACTAAACACGGATGGCGAGACCTTTGAATTACTGGAGTCCCAAGGAATTGATCAGCCTTGTTCAGCCCAACTGGCAGAAATTAAAGCCTTAACTATGGCTTGCCAGATAGCTAAAGATCAACGTGTTAATATCTACACAGACTCAGCCTACGCTTATGGCGTATGTCATGTACATGCAAACATTTGGAAACAAAGGGGATTCCTGAGAGCAGATGGCACCCCTGTCACTCATGGAGAAGCGATTTCCCAACTGTTACAAGCTCTCCAATTACCGTCTGAGGTAGCCATCATTAAATGTGCAGGTCATCAAAAGAATAATAACATCATAGCTCAAGGTAACAACCTAGCAGATGACGCAGCTCGCAAAGGAGCACAAGGAGAAAATATGTTTCCCCTGCTAACCATCCAAGATTGTGCCCCACTGGTTTCACTTGACGCACTGATAGTGGCTCAAAGTAGGGCCAGTGGAGAAGAAAAACGAATGTGGGTTAAACGAGGCGCTATTGAGACACGCAGTCAGGGGCCAGCGGACAAGCTGTGGCGCAGTAGTCATGGACATTTTGTGTTACCCACCAATTTATTACGACATGCAATCATTTGGGCCCACGGACCCGATCATTGTTCGCGAGTCCAAATTATGAACAAACTAAAAGCTGTCTGGTGGTCACCATATATGGCAGCTACAGTGGACCGTTTGTTGAATGAGTGTGAGGTATGTGCACAGTACAATGTCCGGAAATCATTCACAGCCCCTTTAGCCCACATTCCGGTCCCTGATGGGCCATTCAGACATCTTATGATGGATTTCATAGACATGGGAGCTGAAAATCGAGTTAAACGAATGAGATATGTTTTGGTAGTGATATGCAGATTCAGCCGATGGATTGAGGCAGTAGCCTCTGCAAATCAAGACCATAAAACGGTAGCCAAATTCTTGTGCTGAGATGTCTTTCCAAGATTTGGCATTCCAGATACTATCTCATCTGACAACGGTAGGGCTTTTGTAGCCAAGGTTACACAAGAAACATTCAAACAATTGGGTATCAAACAGAAGTTTGGGTGTGTTTATCACCCTCAATCAAATGGGGCAGTGGAACGGGCTAATGGCATTTTAAACAACAAACTAGCAAAAATCATAGCAGACAGCAATGGCAAACTAACCTGGCTGGATGCGTTGCCGCTTGCTTTATTGTCAATGCGCTCACAAACTAACCGACTAACCCATTTGACACCATTTGAAGCTCTTACAGGTCGGCCGATGCCTATTCCATACCTGAGAGGACCCTACGAAGGACCATCGCTGGAGCAGCTACAAGACGAATGGCATAATTATCTGAGACAGTTAACCCAAATACACAAAACTATCTTTTTGCAGGTCAAAGGTGCTACAGAAGACAGAGAAGCAGAGATTCCACTCGAAAATCAGAGCATCCAGCCTGGTGATCTGGTTTACGTCAAGGTGTTCAAAAAGAAGTGGGACAGGCCCCGCCGAGAAGGTCCTTTTAAAGTTATTCTTGCCTCACGTACAGCAGTCAAAGTAGACGGTAAGGACACTTGGTTTCATTTAAACCACTGCTGTAGGGTTGGTGGCCCAGCGCCCCTGCGGCCTCGGCAAGCTCGTCTTGGCAGAGCCGCCGGGCCAAGGGGGGAAGCAAGAGAAGCCAGAGACCCTACAGCAGCACCGAGGGACGGCCACGCCTCCCTGCAGCCAGAAGAAGCACAGAGGGAAGGCCACGCCTCCCTGCAGCCAGTCGAACACTGGCCAAGGCGCTCACAGAGACTGATTGAACAAAGACGACGCACAGCTTCAGAGAGTAGTGGATCCCTGCCAGATAGAGCAGCGACAGACTCAGATGCAGACTCAGAAACAACTGGAGACGCAGGCCAACAGACAGACAGAAATACAGACCGACAGATAGACAGGCCACAGGAGACATCAGACTCGGACAGCAACTCAGTAGATTTACCGACAGAAGAACCGCAGGAAGTACAACCCAGACAAAGCACAGATACACCACACATCCCTAGTGACAGCTCATCTAGTGACGGCTCACTTAGTAGCACATCTAGTAGCACATCTCAACAGTCATCAGAGCAATGATTAAGGAATTATTCAAGGGATTGACAATACTACTGGTGGTCAGTATGGGAGAAAATAGACATCCAAAACATACAACGGACTGTGCCGTGGCCATGGCCGCAATAGCAGCTAAACAAGGCATTCTAAACACAGGAAAAACATATAATTTGGTATACATTAAATCAAAAGCCTACAAGAACATAGGAATACAGGGAAAGCTGGGGGATTACATATTAGGCGAAGCCATTAGCATCAAATGTGAAGAGGAGGGAACACTCAACATAGAGGTAATTTGTGATAAAAGAGGATGCAGGGAAACCAAGCAAGACGTAACTGTTACAGTACATGAAGCCACAAAATGGGTAAAAATCAAACCAAGGAAAAAGAGGACAATTAGAAGCCTAGAAACAAGCAGTCACTTAGGGAGATGGGATCCCAGTACAGACCTAGCCCGCACACAAGGGTTGAAGACCAATTTATTTTACCAATGGTTGAAATTTTCGGCTAGGCAGATCAGTGAAAAGCCTTGCATAGCCTGTCACCGGAAAGGTGTGATACCTCAGGCTAAACCCCTACCTGATATCAACAACTGTTATAGGAGTCCCCAACATAACTCAGACCAAGCAGAATGCTATACACAATGTGTTATGAAAATGGCAGTAGGTGATGAAAAATATGCTGCCGACAGTAAACTTTGTCCAGTGCCCCTAAGTACAGAAGGAACCGTTCCACCTATGATTAAAATAGAGAAAGGGATGATACACCCATTCTGTATAGCTAAAGGCTTAGTAGCACAATACATAAGCGATTGGCAGGTAGGGACGACCCAGCCAAAACACCACATACAGTGTATGCAAAAGCAGCAAGAATACAAACCGGCCAAAACAGCATGGAACATTACCGTCTGTCACACCCTGCTAGCAGCAGGCATACAGTGTGAACAAATTGTACCGGCCACAGGGGGGTCTGTAATTGGACTGAATCTCACCCATGCTTCATGGGTATCTACTCCAAATTTAGCTAAGGGAACGGTACCCTTAGCTGACATCTTTTGGATATGCGGACAAAAAAGGAAACTCCTGTCATCGCTGTCCCCGAATTGGAAAGGTCTTTGTGCTCCTGTGATGCTCACAGGAGCAATAACAGTAATTGAAATGCCGAACTCAATACAACCCATGCCACAGAAACTTCATAAGAAAAGAGGAATAATGACGTTTAAAACAGACTACAACATCACAGTAAGAAACGGGATACCAGAAGGGATACCCCGACAGTTAGAAGCCATAGACAGTAGCAGAGTTAAAGCAGATGAAGATGCGGATAAATGGGGATGGGCATTGGCTCTGTTCGGGGTTACTCCAAAAATCCGTTCTAGGTTCCAGGAGGTGCAGTGGATTAATTACTTGTGGTATAATCAGCAAAGATACCTGAACTGGACATTGGCAGCAGTAGGAGCCTTAACCAAACAACTGCACGCCACCTCGCTAATGACAATGCAAAATAGATTAGCTATCGAGATGATGATGGCTGATGAACAAGGAGTTTGTATTATGATCAAAGCCACCGAATGTTGCACAGCTATTCCCATGCGTACAGGGGAAGACGGAAATTTGACAGAGCTCTTAATCACACTTGAAGAGATGCAACAGGAACTGTTAAGTAACTCCATAGGAGGGAGAAATGAAACTGACGATTCTGGATACATTGTAGGGAATGGAATGAATATTGGCCCACTGTTTTCACTGTTTGGGACTCTAAGGAGAGGGTGGATATCATGGAAAGACTGGTTATACCAGATAGGTGTAATCTTGGCACTAACAGGGGTGGCGGTCTTGCTGGTAATATGTTGTGGTATTCCCTTGATAAAATTTCTGGTCAATAAATTGATTTCATCCACAGTAGGACAGCTCCCACTGTTAGCCATCCGAGCCCTAGAAGAAAGCACAAACGAAACAGACAGAGAACCAGAATATATGGAAATGGATGAAATACCAATTATCCTCCCCGACAGCCCCCAGCTCCCTAATATTGTGGCGTACACCCCAGATAGGGAGGACTGGGATGGACCGTGCTTGGTGATATTGTAGACGAGGAAGAAGACATGCACGCACATTTACATTTACACACATGCACCCACAAAAATGAGGGATAGGATAGACAATATCTGAAAGAATGACATGGAGCTGTAATAATGAACGTATATGTATATTACTAGGACACAGGAGTATGGCTGAGAGACCAGACTCCCCTGATCAGGGACCTATGCCTGATCTGCCTCTATCAAGTCTGATTGGACTCTCAGAACTGTTTGGAGAAGAGGATATACAGGAGGGATGGTCGAGACATGATTGGTCGCCACAGCTGCCTTCCATCCAGCAGCTAAACCAGTTGGCAACAGAAGGATCTTCATCGTTCCAGCACCTGGCGATGACGGCTTCACAGAATCTGCCTGCAGCAAGAGTCGGCCCGAGGACTCCACCATCACCTGAAGGACCCTTTGGACTCAGGAACACACCCCTTCCGCAGATGCCATGGAGACAGTCACATGTGCCAGTGGCAACGATACCCTCCAGGGGAGGCAGCCAAGGTCGGCCATATGCAGCAACTGCCCGAGTGCATCCTAGACCCAATTCACTGCTAGGACCTGTCCCCAGCTTTCCACCCCAAAGGCAGGAGAGATATTCTGATCAGCCCAGTACCTCTGGAGGAGGATCAGCAGGGGTAGACCTTAGCCGAACTCACCCACCAGGACAGAGGGGAGCTTTGTACAGGCTGCTAAATGCCCAGAGTGTCCCACCCACTTGCCTGTGCGACATCAACAATACTCCCCCCACACACGAAATGCCTTCCCCCTTGTACTTCCTGTCCCCTGGACTGCACAACCTTAATCTGGTCATGGTCACCCCACAGGACATGGCAATCTTGGTTCGAGAGCTTCGTCTTCCACAAGAGTCTGTTCCAAAAACCTTGGAGCAGCTCCTGCCCCTCACAAATCACATTCCCCATGAGCTATTTGAGGAAATCATGCCACAACTAAGTCAGACAGCTGCATACCTGTTCAGGATACACCGTGACAATGCCAACATCTCTTGTGCTCAGGAGGGCCTCCATACTCAACTGTGTGGTCTTCAGTCTAGTATGGACATGCTAGCCTGCATGATGGAGCATATGGAAAGGGAACAGCTAGGGCTGGCCACCACCACCCTGAATGTGGGCAAGAATTCTCTGGGGGCCCTGTACAACCTGGCCAAGCAGCACAAGGAGCTGGAAAGATCCATCAGAGAACTGCACGACTGTCTGAAAGCCAGAATTCCTGATCCTTCCCCCACTACCCCTGAAAGGCCAACCTCCCCATGTTCCCCAACTTCTCCCAAAACTTCAGATGCTGAGTAAATGCTGAGGAGCGCGGACTGACGTAATGGCACTGAACACGGACTATGATCTTGGTTCTTGAGTTTGAATTGCGGACTGGTTTCAGAAATCTGAGTGTAAATAAAACAAAGAAGGATATATGTTAGTAACGAAGGTTGGGTAAATGTCTGTCCTTACCATCATCTGCGTAACACAGATAAAGCTAAATGCATACACATAGATATCACATTGCAAAGTTATAAAAAGGGGACCCTTACACGGCGTGTTTGTAGATTTAGTAGTAAAGATGCACCATAGGGACCCCTTTTTTCTTAAATTATAGCATGCCTCAAGAGACATGCATTGCCTAAATTTGGTGTCTGGCCAAAACGGGCATTAGAAAACAAGCTGAAAAAGAAGAAAAACAAAGTGGAGAATGTTGAGAAATGGCCTGTAATGAAAACCATTATATGATTGACTAAGGCAAATGACTTAAGGACGGACATGAAGGGAAACCATTTATTGTGTTTATCATTTAACTAGACATAGCTGCGCTAACCTTAGAATAGTTTCTTGATTGGTTGACTAAATAGTGGTAACGTAGGGGTTATTTGATGCATTTAAATAATAAATGTGTGACGCTTTAACAAAATAATATGTAGAACCAAGTATAATGGGTTGGAGCCTCTGGTTGAGTGAGTCAATAGATGCCAGAAGATGATTGGTTGCACTGATGTCAATGTAAAGCCTTTACTTTGCCATGATTAAGAAGTTGCTGTAACTTGTTTTATGTGGCCATTTTAAGTGCCTTGAATTACACCAAAACTCAATGTTTGAATGTCACCTTGTGTTGATATAATCCAGCTAATTGCTCACCTTGTGCCTTAGTATGTAGGTTCACCTGCACTGCAATATATTTACCGTGTGAAGTATCACTGATATTCATATCCGCACCAGAGTTATCAGTAAGTCGAGTGCTGTGTTTTTCTTTTTTATTGCAATGCACAAATGAGGATGTCTTGTCAGTAAACAACTCAAGAGTATAGTTGATGTAATGGGACTCTTTCGAGTCCCAGAGGAGGGACTGTAGAAGAATTTTTAGGTCCATATTTGAACTGTGATGAACTATCAAGTGTCCTGATCCGAACTGTATGTCCTCTGGTTGAACTAGCAGGTGTTCAACCCAAAAAAAGGGCTCTATTAGTCATTTAGTCTGTCAGGGGCTTTCCAAGGCCTTTTAGGTGCTTTCCCGCAGGCCACGTGCGGGGGCCTCAGGCCAGCTGCACGTGTGGCTGAGGCCACGTGCGGAGGGGGCCTCAGGCCAGCTGCACCTGTGGCTGAAGGTCTTTTAAAAAAATCAGTTGTAAATCCTTCATGTTTTAATGGGAGCATTTGTCACATTGAAATAATGGCCTAACACCTGCTTAGGGTTCACTAGAGGACGCTTCCAATAGAAAACCATGTCTTGGGAATGAAATAAATAAAAAAGTCGAAGGAGGAGCGATGCCTGCGGGTCTCCAATAAATAGACGAGTGCGGTTGTCATATTCAGTCTCTCTAGAGGACTCAGTTTGTCTAAGCTTTGTGTCGAAGGCTTAAATAAACTTAAAAACTCTGTGCATTTTATCTTGCTTAAGGCTGAATTATTCTAAAGTGTTGTATCCTTTTTCTAGCATATCACTTGCAATTAGTTTGTGTTATCTAAAAGAAGACATCCCGAAAAGACTAAAGACGAGCCGCGACAGCACCTTTGGCAGCATTTACAACCTCAAGTTTTCTTGAATATGATGCCACAAGCTTGGCACACCTATCTTTGGAAAATTTTGCCCATTCATCTTTGCAGCACCTCTCAAGCTCCATCAGGTTGGATAGGGAGTCATTTTTTGATCTCTCTGGAAATGTTCAACTGGATTCAGGTCTGGGCTTTGGCTGGACCACTCAAGGACATTCACAGAGTTGTCCTGAAGCCACTCCTTTGATATCTTGGCTGTGGGCTTAGGGTCATTGTCCTGCTGAAAGATGAACTGTCACCCCAGTCTGAGGTCAAGAGCACTCTGGAGCAGGTTTTCATCCAGGATGTCTCTGTACATTGCTGCATTCATCTTCCCCTCAATCCTGACTAGCCTCCCTGTTCCTGCTGTGGACAAGCATCCCATGATGCTGCCACCACCATGCTTCACTGTAGGGATGCATGGTGGTGGCAGATGATGGAGGCCACTGTGCTCATTGAGCTCACCTTTAAAGGAGCAGAAATGTTTCTGTACCTTTCCCCAGATTTTTGTCTTGAGACAATCCTGTCTCAGAGGTCTACAGACAATTATTTTGACTTCATGCTTTGTTTGTGCTCTGGCATGCACTGACAACTGTGGGACCTTATATGTAGACAGGTGTGTGCCTTTCCAAATCATGTGCAATCAACTGAAATTACCCCAGGTGGACTCCGGTTAAACTGCAGAAACATTGCAAGGATGATCAGTGGAAACAGGATGCACGTGAGCTCAAATTTGAGCTTCATGGCAAATGCTGTGAATCCTTCTAAAGTAAGTTCCTTCGGCTGCTCTCATGTTTTCACTTTGGATCGCCACAGCAGATTCAGGGTGGCTCTGCATGTTGAATTGGCATAGGTTTTACACTGATGCCCTTCCTGACGCAACTCCACGTTACATGAAAAAATATGGCAGGGGTGGGGTCTGAACCAGGAACCTTCCACACTGAAACAAGCGCACTAACCACTAAGCTGTGAATACATGTGTACATATGATTTCTTAGTTTATTTGTTAAGAAATTAGCAACAATCTTAAAAAAACAAAACAAAACAAAACAAAAAAAAAACCCTTTTTCACATGATCATTCACCCTGCTCAGTGTGCCGCTCTCGTTGGAGCGACATCTCTGCTATTTTGGCATTGTGGGATAGCTCGCTACTTTCGCCTGACCCAGCGCAGAATTTGCCGTCATGAGAAGATACTGCTTGATGAGTGTGAGTATTGACTTACGATCATTTAGGTGTAAAAACACACGAGATACACTAGTTATTGTGCCAAATATAGTCCTGATGTTTTTGTTACTCATGAAAACGCACTGTCATCACAGGACTGGGATGTACTTTTTGCGCAGAAATACATTAAGCATGTTGGCTGCAGGCGGTTACTAACACAGAATACCCAGAAACTGCTTAGTTGTTCAGCCAAAATGAGAGCGCCCACTTTTAGCTTGCCATAAGCTAAGCTAGTGACGCTTGTGAGAGCATGATGGTCATTATGGGGTATTATGTGTAGAAGTTGGAGGAAAAAAATGAATTCCACCCATTCTGTAATAAGGCTGTAACATAATGAAATGTGGAAAAAGTGAAACTCTGTGAATACTTTTTGAATGCACTGTATATACCAGTGGATTGCCACATAGAGTGTTGCTTCCCACACCTTACTTTTCTTTGTGGTGTGTTTTCCTTTCATATTCAGTACTCCCATCCTCATCTTCTCCCATGTTTGCTGTGAGTTAAGCACACCTTGTATCTCTTCACGACTGAAGATATTCAACCAATGATGTTTTAGAAAACAGTTATTTCTTAAACTGATATAATTTACGCTCACTGACCCGGCTGCAAAATGACCAGAATATCATTCAAAATATTTGTGTCTGATTTATAACAGCAGGTGACCGCGCACACCTGCTAATTTTGGATCAGCCCGTGCATCACTGTGGAGGGGATCAAAGGGAAACATCACCACTGGATAAGCACTTTGAGGTAAACATGCGACAGTTCTGCGCATGAAGAATTATTTGACTTTTTCTGGGAAAACGTCCACCTTTGTGTGTCTGTATTTTTGCCTGGTAGCTATAGCTATCTGGCTGACGTAAAGATGGAAAATAAGAGAATTTGTATCTCGCGGAGGACTCCAAATAGAAATTCAAACATCAATTTGCAAATAAGTCACAAGCACTCCCTTAGCTTACTTTCTTCACATATCCATATTTTTTGATTACTATCAGAGTACAGATGTTTTTTTTTTTTCCTGTGAAGATGGAAAATCTCATTCAACTCTTATTTTTCATTAAGAGCTACAGCAGTCAAACTGCAAATTCTCATGCTTGAGTTTAAGATGAGTCCACAATTTGGGGGGGAGAGAGCTAAACCATCATAACTTTCCTGGTGCTATATTCCTGTACAAGGCTCTTCAATTGCTCAGGATGAAGATCAGCTCAATGAAGGGTTCACCATTTCCTTCCAGTTGTGTTGTCAATGCGGGCATGCCAACATTTACAACATTCATCTCCAGACTGCAGAATGCATTAAAAATGAATGTAGTGAAGTGAAGCAAGAATGAATGAATGAATCCATACAAAAACAAAAATAAAGGATTATATATAATCATCACACAAAAGTTGGGATGCCTACATTCATGTCCGTAGGGAGCATATACACCAAAAAACAGCAGGTTGCGACTCCTATTAACAACATAAAAAGCCTCAGAAAAGCTTTTTTTCTGCAATATGCATTAGATTTGATTTGTTTCTGAAAGGGAATCACAGAACAGCCTCAAAGTCCATTAGCCAACTTAATTCAGAGCTGCCAGACTTGCTGACCCATTAATAATACATTGCAGTGGTCAGAAAAGGCCAGACACCTCCGTGCTCCCCTTCATCCCTCTACCCAGCCACATTAACAGACTAATTCAGATGCAATTAAGTGGTGGGGAAAGGCTGTGGCCTTGTGGCTGCTGGAGCACACAGGCTGAAGGGCTTAGAGCCGGGATAGGATTATAATCACTGAACACACACACAAGCAAAATTACTCGCAGACCATAACAAAGAAGGCTACACTTTTGTTCCAACATTATTCAGCACAACAAAAATTAGTGAATATCGCGGACAGTAGTCATCGTATTTATCCACAGGAATACTGTTTATTAACCACTGTGGCTTCATCATTTTTCAGAAAACATTGTCCATCAGCAATGTTTTATCCCGAGTATGTGCGTTGTTCAAGACTTTTTTTGTTTTACTGCAGTGCTGCTACATGTCTGAAGAGAAATATGGCTGCAAATTGCACAGAAGCTTTTTCTGAAGCACTGACATGCATACCTGCCTTGTAACACCACGTCATCTCTACTGCACAGCAAAACTTTGATATTTACTTCAAACGTCATGAATCCCAGATGAATTTCAATACATGGAAATAAAAACGCATCACGCATGTACATGAAATGTACCACATCTGTGGGATGCAGAATGTGTATCACTCCCGCGATGTGCATTCAAGAATGCACGGGTTGTCCCACGCATTCAAAATGTAAAATAAATAAAAATAATAAGAAAAAAAATCATGTTTAAAAATAACATCTCCGTTTTGTTCGATCCTCCATGCTGCTGTCAACGAGGTGCTGCCTCTGCTCCTCTGTTTCCTTTCTGCAGGAGGTGGTGTCTACCTGCTGTGTGTCTGAGCAAGATGTGTAAAGGCTATTAGAATGGACAACAGAGATCAGCAAACCACCCTGCACCCCTCTATCCAGAAAGTTTGGAAGAAGAACTGCAATTGGTTAACTTTTCCTTCCAAACAAGGAACCTAAAAGTCAAAGCATACCCAACCACATTTGTGTTGAATCAGTGCGTGTTTAAGAAGACAACACCACTTATTACATCACATTACTTATTATTAATTTGACGTTTTATATGAATTCATTAGGGCTGCAGCTATCGATTATTTTAGTAATCGAGTATCCTATCAATTATTCTGGTGATTAATCGAGTAATTGGATAAAAAGTACTTTTGCGTTTTTAAACAACATCAATAGTCCAGGGCTTTCCCTAAGCAACGGCACAATGTTGCCGCGCCAGTGTTGACATTTTGCTGAAATGGCGATGGGATGTGGTTTCCGTTTTGTTTTTCCCCCAACTTGTAAAATGTAACTATTTTTGAGAGGCTTTTTGTTTGTTTGATGTTTTTTTAAAGGTTGGTGGACTGGGTCCCTGCGTTAATTTTTTTAATCCCTCTTTCTCTGGAATTCAGCAGATGCAGTTCAGCTGGAGGTTGAACATGCAAGCCTCGCAGTCAGCTTTTTTTATTATTATTATTATTTTATTTAAGTTACAGTGTTTGTAAAGCACTGTTTGTTGCCCAAAAAAGCGAAAATTAAAAAGCGAAACACTCAATGCGAGTCTGAGCAAAACACAGAAGAAAGAGTGGACTTTTGCTAAGAGAATCTTTCAGAAACTGTTTGTCAGTGTGGCCGGAACGGAGCTGTGACTCGCCCGGTGTGAGCAGAGTGCTGAGAGCCCGTCACACCGGGTAGAGACAGACAGCAGCCGGCCACGAGGTGAGTCACTCCCCACGTAGAGCTGACCGTATGTATTTTAAAAATAGATAAACACACAGCTTCACTTTAAATGAGCAGTCAGTCTATTTCCGATGATCAGTGTGAACCCTCTTTCTCTTAAAAGCCTTTATTTTAGTCTGTGTTGCACTGGAAAGCGGTAGCTTTTGGATGAGCCTTTACACAGTTTATAGGCATGCTCTGGTCTTCTTCTGCTTTTTTCTGGGGATGTTACAGAGCCACACACAGACCTGGCATATGTACTACAATGTTAAACAAAGCTTCAAGGCACAGAATTTGCCTCGAACATTTTTTGAAATCGAATTATAATTTGGTATAAGATTTCACGGACAACGACACTGCCTACAAAAATTTTTAATCTGTACAAAATGATGCTTTACAAGCAGGGTGGTGGCAAGTGGTTAGTGTGCTTCGTTTCAGTGCACAAGGTTCCTGATTCAAAACCCACCCCTGCCCACATTTCTTCATGTAATGTGGATTTGTGTCAGGAAGGGCATGTGGTGAAAAACCTGTGCCAATTAAACATGCAGATCCACCTGAGATTTGCTGTAGCAACCCTGGGCGCAAACACGGCAGCAGCTGAAGGGACTTCTTTTCAGAATGAGGTTTTATGAGATACTGTAATTTGCACAAAAATGCAACTTAAAATTGATAAAATATTGAAGACAGTCTGGAGTGGTACGTAATGGGATGAGTCACAAAATGAATAAATAATTAACATGTTGCAAAGCAAATTCATCTGGCGCAAATGACAAGAACTGTAACATAATCAAGAACATTTAATGAAAAGAGTTTATATTGACACTCTGTCTCAAGGTGTTAAAGTGTCTGACGCAGCTCTCTTGTGCTCACAGAGTAAAGATACATACCATATGTAGATTTTTGAACAAAGCAGCAAATACCATATCCATCCAATATTAATTTGGTTTTAAATTTTTAAACCTTATTTATAAGTAATATATAACAACAAATGAAACAAAACAATGAAATTGAAAATGAAATGAAATTTTTTTGCCAGCTTGCACTCAGCCGAGACGGACGCATTTTTCTCTTCTCCCTCCCTCATCTTTCCTGCTTCTGTGGCGTGTTGTCTGCGAGGCTGCAGCTTTGCTCTTCTGGAAAACGACAAAAATGGATCTGTTAAAGTGGTCTCTGAACGCAATTGACACTATTTTTTCTACAAGACATTCGGGGGCGGAGAACCCGAACTGTCCTGCCAGGACGCATGTGATGGGTTACGTGATGGACTCGTGGAGGAGCAGGTCATGTGCCTTTACACGCCGTCTGTGGAGGATGTCGAAGATGTGTATATATTTGGCTCAGTGGTGACCGGCTTTCTGCTGTGTGGAGCGGGCATAGTGCTGGTTTACCGGAAACTCAAGAAGGTGGAAGCAGCTATAATTGGCCAGTCCAGGCTGCCCCACATGATTGATTCGATTGGAAGGGCAGTGTCAGCTCAATCGGCGGGTGTTAACCGCGCGTTGGATACCATCTCCGGGAGAATAGCGCCGCTGGAAAACCGCTTTGATCATCAGTAAGACCGCATCTCCTTTCTACATTCAGATGTATTGAGAGCCACTCTGTTCTCAGACTGTGGAATCTTTCAGGCGTCTGCTAATCTGGATATTCATTTGGCTTCCCAAAAACACAGCTGCACTTCAAGGCCGCTGCGATAAAAACCTCCTGAAGGAAGAACAACACTTATGCCTTGCTCCCCAGTCTCTCCCTCCCTCAGCTTCTCCAGCTCTGACGTTGACTGTGGGCAGTGAACTGTTCAGGGCTGAGCCCCTCCTCCTTCCAGATGGATGAACAAGGCCGTTGATGGCGCCTAAAGGCTGCCTCCGGGTGTTCTGATAAACTGGACTTTCAAATCTCGGTTGTCGTCTTTCGCCTCCTGTCTGTGTGTGTGATCCTTGTTTTTTGTGCTGATTTTTTTTTTTTTTTCCTGCATTGCTGCTGTGTAATGCAGCAGCTATGAAGGTTTTTCTATCCCACATTTTTACCTTGTGTGTGCTTTTATGTGTGTTCATGTACCGGGCCGGCTCATGTGTGTTATGTGTGTGTTGTCTGTAATGAGCCGGTCATGGTTTGCTCAGCCCTGCTGTTGACCTAGGCAGGGAAGTACATCTGGAGCTGGTCCCCGGGCGCCTAAAGGCGACTTCTGCTCCTAACTGGCAATTAGGATGGGTTAAATGCAGTAGACACATTTCATTGTGCAGGGAACATGTTCCTATGTGCATATGACAATAAAATTCTTTTGAATCCTTTGAATATTAAGGATGCATCATATCTATATTACAATAGCATAGTGGCCTCTGTGTGCGTGTATGCAGGCACGTGTATGGCTTCGATCACGGAGAAACTGGGGAGAGCTAACATTTGCCATTTGGTATGCTTATGTATTTTGGGTCAAGGATGAATGCTTCGAAAACAGAAAGTTGATAAGACTAATATTTTTGGAGAAATCAGCAATATTAGCTAACATCAGTGAACAATGGACGTTGTGCTGCAATGCACCATGGGAGTTCAGGTTTTTCAGGTTTTAAATGTTATTGTGGTCCATGTCTGTCGATCTCAAGCTCCATCCATCCGTCTCTCGTGAACAAGACCCCAAGATACTTAAACTCCTCAACTTGAGGCAGGTGAAGAGAGAGCTGAGCAGGGGGGCAAGGCTCTCGATTTACCGATCGATCTACGTTCCGATCCTCACCTATGGTCATGAGATTTGTCTCATGACCGAAAGAACAAGATCGCGAGTACAAGCGGCCGAGATGAGTTTCTTCTGCAGGGTGGCTGGGCGCTCCCTTAGAGATAGGGTGAGGATTTCGGTCACTCGGGAGGAGCTTGGAGTCAAGCCGCTGCTATTCCACGTCGAAAGGAGCCAGCTGAGGTGGCTCGGGCATCTTTTTCGGATACCCCCTAGACCCCTCTCTGGAGAGGTGTTCCGGGCACGTCCCATCGGGAGGAGGCCCCGGGGAAGACCCAGGACACACTGGAGGGACGACGTCTCGCAGCTGGCTTGGGAACGCCTCGGGGTTCCCCTGGAGGAGCTGGGGGAGGTGTGTGTGGATTGGGAGGTCTGGGTGGCTTTGCTTGAGCTGCTGCCCCCCCGCGACCCAACCTCGGATGAAGCGGAAGAAAATGGATGGATGGATGGTTGGATGGATGTGGTTCATGTTAGTTTCACAGTGTTGTTAGTGTTATTCGTTTATTGTGTTTTTGGAGTTCAATTGGTTTAGTCAGTTTAGTTAAGTGTCATGTTGCTGTTATCATGAATGAGTTAAGTGTCATGTTGCTGGTACCATGAGTGAAATGTGTATTGGGTTTGATGTCTTCCACAACTGTCACTGTGTCAAAAAAAGAAGCACCTGCATACAGCACAATGCAGAAAAAAACAATACCGTCTCTGTGTGTGCATGCGAGTATAACTTCGATCACGGTCAAAGTGGCTAATATTTGCCATTTGGTATACTACATTGATAGGACTAATGTTTCTGGAAAAACTATGGACATTAGCTGACAACACTGAACAATGGACTTTGATAATTATATTCTGGACTCACACACCATTCCAACAGGGGGCGGTAAATCATGTATATATTAAAAGTGTGCATGTTAGGCATGTGGAGATTAATCGATATGATTCGGTATCTAGATACAAACGTGCATGATGCGAGTGTATTGATTCATTCAGTGTGCATCGACTCAATTGACAGGTGAAATCGTGATCGCATCGCTCGCTGCATGCTTGCGTCGCTTTTTTCCGAGGACACTGAATGCACCATCCCTGCTTCGCGTTTTGTTTTGAACATGGACGGAAGCCTGAAAGCACATTTCTACCACAAGAAACATGGAGGTCCACGAGCGGTTGGAGATTTTTGACGCACCTAAAACATTTAACTCAGGCATTTGGAGATACTTTGGCTGTTTTAAAAAGATGGGGAAACTTCACAAGACACAGGTCGTTTGTAAAGAATGCCATGCTGCTAAACCATATGAACACTGCTGCTCCACTCGGATATTGCTCAGATTGTAAACCTCCAGCAAACCTCTGGTGAGAAAAGTACTTTTGCCAAGGTGGTAATCTGTCAATGAGGGACTCACTTTAAGTCACTCACTGAGAGTGATGTTGTCTTACTGTGTACTGTACTGTTTAAGTTCTGACAGTGTAATGAAGCAGGTTCCATCAGGGAACTGATTCCTGTTGCATAATGTTGAATCTGGTAAATTTGCTGCTTATAAGGGCTAAAACAAATCCTCTGCCTCAAGCAGAATCATAAGAATACCATAGTACCATAATGAATTGCAGCTTCTTATTTTCTATTTAAATTTTTCGTATAATTTCTTTGCATCATGTTGAATCGCATCGCATTGTATCGCGCTGTGAGGAATTGAATCACCATCAAATACATATCAAATCACATCGAATCGGGAACAGGGGTGAATCGTATCGCATCGTATTGTCAGTATCGTCATGTATCGCTATATGTATCGTGTCGCTGGTAGTGTATCAAGATGCATATCGAATCATCAGTGATGAGATCCACAGCATGTGTGCGGGATTTTACTTGATGATGATGATGTGTATGTGATAAGAACCGAAACAATTTGTAAATACATTAACACAATAAATTAACATAAAAAATAAGTAGTTATTAATAGGAAATAAAAAGGTCAAGTTCTTCTGCTATAAACTGTTGAGGTCTAAGGTTCTCATAAAATTTCTGGACTCACAGGCCATTCCAACTCATTATAGAATCTTTGCATAATTTATAACCACCCTTGAAAAAATGTCAGCTACCTATTTTATAAACACTACCCAATATAGAGCATGTGGATCCCCACAGGCAACACTCTAGTTGCAACTAAAGTGTAGGTGACACCAAACAATGTGCACAAATAATCACTAAAAATGATGAAATGTTGATATTTTTAAAAAAATCCTGAAGAATATAAGTCGATAAGTGCACGGGTGAACGATAAACAATAGCTGTCTGAAGCCTGCACTCGATTTCAGCCCTCAGCTGTGGCCATATTGTTGCTACGGCATCATGAGAAGGGGACCTGCTGATTCAAGTCCAAATCAATTGAAACACAGCAGAGGTCGAGCTGTTTACAGATACTTTTTTTCTCTAGTGTGGAGCTTCTTCTTTTTTAAAGTCCAGTCTGAAGGTTATTCTGAAGAAGCTTAAAGCCTTACGGTTTTAATATAAATATATATATAAAAAAAGATAAATAATGCAGACATTTTCAGCATGCAGGTGGAGATGATAAACTTTTTTTTTCCAGCTCTGTGGTCATAATCGACTGATAAATTAAAAAAAAAAAAAAAGCTTGTTTACTATCCTTGGCATCAGAAATAAAGTGATTAGGAAGTATGGATTTTTTATTTATGTTTTTTTTTTTTCCCCTTAGAAAAAGGTGCATACATTTCAAATCTAAAAAACAACATTTGGCCTGCGACGGACTGAAAATATCAGCTATTTTTAAAATAAATGTTTCCTTCTTGAATACAGTTAGTGTACTGTACGTTAATAGCGTAACATTAAATATTAAAAGAGAAAAGCATGTTCAACAGGTGCTGGCTTCATCCTTAAATAAGGGACACCTGATTCACACTTGTTTGTTCCACAAAATTGACGAACTCACTGACTGACTGCCACACTGCTATTATTGTGAACACCCCCTTTTCTACTTTTTTTACCAATAGCCCAATTTCATAGCACTACTATTATTCTGAACACTACTGTACTTTTACAGCTAGGAATGAACATGCAACTGTTTTACCAAGCTACTAAAACATTACAAATAAGTTACCTTTAAGCTGTTCCAAAATACGTTCCTCGTGGAGCAGGAGAGAGAGGGGACAAAAGGGTCCAGATGAAACAGTCTTCTGTGATTCCAGAAGCAATTAGAGGTGTTTTCAACATCCAAGCTCTGACAGAAAATTATTAATCTGCTACAAAATAAGGATTTTATATACAGCGTCCAGCACACAGAGCAGGTGGAATTGTGTGTAAGATGGCTGAGCCTGTCCAAAACGGTCCTTGTAGCTGCCAGGTGCTAGGATAATGGGCTTTTAGCAACCTCGTCCTCACCACATACGCCTCTATAATTCTTGTTACTTGTCGTAGTAACTCGTACACAAACTGCCCTACGTTGTTGTTGCTAAATTTTGAACAACTTGAAATTAGTGCCACGCTTAAGCCCCTTTCACACCGGGCCTGCTTCGAGCTGCTTCATGCGGCATCATGATGACGCAGGAATGTCTGCGTCAGGTGTGCGCAGCAGGGGGGCAGAGAGGAGGTGAGGACGCAGAGGTGGATCTGCAGGCACTCTGGCTGCAGCCAGACTGTGCACTCTGATTTCTCTTCTAGTTTATATTTGTTCTTGTGCAGGTCTGTGCTCTGATTTCTGTTATAGTTTATCTTTCTTCCGTTGACCGCGAGCTGCACGCACGCGAACGAACCATCCGTGAGTAAATGTGGAGATGTCTGGAGTTATACTTGATGTGGACATGTCCTGTGTCTGGCAATGAGTCTGTAAGCAGGACTTATGTTCCTTTTTGTCCTTTATTTAACACAATTATGAGAAAGTTTGAGGGGAGACCGAGGAACTACCTGCAGCCAGGCTGTTTTTTTTTCTTTGCTCTTTGAGCATGTAGTTTTACTGCAGTGTGTACAGCAGGAATCATACATTGGTGTCGGGTAACGTTGTATTGTGAGGGTGTGGCTTCCAGTCACGTTGAGTACCATTGCTTTGCTGTGACATGTGTTGAAACCGCTTCCTTTCAGATGTGAATAACCTTTGGTGGAGAGGTTGACCCTGGGTTAAAAAAAAGAGTTTAATATACTCTGAAGCAGATCCAGGATAGCTTTTATTTGAATTTTCCATAATGTCCCCAATTGATTTCCATGTTATTTGCATTTTGAGAAAACAGTGCAGTTACACAGATTGCAGAGGTCTGCCGGGCCTTGGAAAAGGTATGGACTTTCTTAATACGGTTTTGTTCATGACTAACATTTGCAAATAATTTCCTTGATTCATCTCTGTATCCAGATCCACTACTGTATTTGGTGCATTATTTTTTGGCTCCTATCCCAAATCTTGCACATTTACTGAAAATTAGCTGGAAGCTTTGAGAGTAATTAACAAGAGGTCAGATAGTGTACAAACATTGGTGAAATATTGGGATGGGACGACTAGTCATAATAGTCACCTATGACTCACTAACATCCGACTAGTTAACTGTTTTTATTAGTTGACTAGTCAAAAGCCATTTATTAAGTTCATTTAACCCTTAAAAGAAAAGACTTGCTGGGACTGCCACCACTCCCTTTGGTTGCTAAAGAAAGTGTGTGAACCTTGGCAGGTGAATCAGTCAGCTCAAACGGGTAGTCTGTGCCTAGTAAATGAATGCAGGCATAGTCTTACTGCTAATGCTGTTTTTTCTATTTGTGATTTTGTGCTTATATTTGTCAAAATAAATGTCACATTTGAGTTTCAGCATGAAGATTCAAAATTGCCTTAATTCATGACTAATGTTACCCAACTAGTGGGTACCCGATTAATGGTACCCGACTAATGATTTTCATTAATTGTCCCAACCCTACTGAAATATACTCGCCTTGACAGAGGCAACTAATTGTTTCAGCTGTATCTGACCATTAATTCCTCTCTCTTCATTTGAATGACTGCTTATTACAGCACATTTCATTGAATAATGTGGCTGCAGAAGCCTGTTCTTTGAGAAAGTGACATTGACAAATGAGCAATTATAAGGGCAAGATTCATGTGTCACATCTGTGGCTGGCATGACCTGTGATTAGACCTACTCATGCTGAATGTGAGATGAAAGAGCTTTGGCTGTCAATAAAGTTGCCTGGGTTGGCCGTGTGGCCCATACTGACGTGTCATCCATCACTAGTTCCACTCGGCTGACACAATCACTGTCCCCCACTCACAGACTGCTGACCCCACCGAAGTCACTGCAGCAGGATGTTCAAATATCTCTCTGAAATAAGAGACAGCCATCCTGCTTCACTGACAAGGCAGTGGACCAACCCCAGTCCCCAAATAATAAATAAAACTTTCTGCACCTCCTATTGCAGTAAGAACTTTATCAATACGCAGCAAGCAGACACATACCTGATCACATTTTAAGCATACCTGATCACATTTAGCCTGGTTCACACGGCAAAATTTTCAAATTGTCTGCAGGTTTCCAATACCTGAGAAACCACACACATGTAGATAAAAAAAAAAAAAAAATCATAGATGTAACAGTTTTGGTCGTACAGTGTGTGGTGTGCAGCCACATAGTAAAGACAGCACACCACACATGAACAGATTTCACACAAGAACATTCCCAGGTCAGACGGGAAATCACGCAAAATCTCTCGAGATTAAACGTAAGTTCAGAATAAACAAACATGGCGGACAGGGAAGACGCAACAGAGATAAGTTTGTGGACTATTTCTAATGGAGAAAAAAAAATGATACAAAAAGAAAAGGTGTTGTTTAAAGGAGTGGAGACAGCGTGACCACCAGACTTTCTGGTAGGCTAAGCCATAACAGCCATTTTGATTTTGGATTCCGCTCCGTGCATGCATCACCTCACTTTCTGATTGGCTACACATCACAGGTTGCATGCTTGTTTGTGGTCAGGGGACACAACACACATTGCGATATTGGGCCAAGACAATCCAACATGTTGAATATCCCCAATTTGTGGTCTGAATGGTCTCAACGTCCTTCTGAGCAGATCAGAGCGCTCTTAACACACACACACGGCAGGAATATTTGATAAGACTATCTTTAGCGTCATTACGATAATTGGGGCATCCTTAAGATTGTCGGAAGCCGAAGATCTCGTCCAATATCGGCCTAATTATCTTGCCGTGTGAACAACTCCACTTTGCAGCAAGGCTAAAGTAAATAATACGCACAACTGTGCACGTGTGGCGTTTGAAGACAGAAAATTTAATGAAGCCAAAGTTGTCGACAAGACAGAGTGGTTCTTCTTGCTCTCCATAAAAAATTAGCATTACCTGCATTAGCTGCACAACTGAAGTTTAACTTACAGAAAATGGTACCGTATTTTCCAGAGTGGAAATCACACCTGTCAAAAAAAAAAATGCCTCTTGAAGTGGGAAAAAACATGTATAAGTCGCACCTTTTTCTGTGTTATGTGCTCCTTAAATTGGGATTTTGTGCACTGTTGTTGTGTATTTTTTATTACTGCAATTTATTGAAATGGCAAATGGACTGCATTTATATAGCGCTTTCCCATCTGCATCAGACACTCAACACGCTTTACACACTAATGCCTCGCATTCACCCCAATGTGAGGGTGCTGCCATCCAAGGTACTTTACACACCGGGAGCAACTAGGGGATTAAAGACCTTGCCCAAGGGCCTTTAGTGATTTTCCGGTCAGGCTGGGATTTGAACCGAGGATCCTATGGTCTCAAGCCCAACGCTTTAACCACTAGACCATCACCTCCCCTATTTATTTATTTATTTATTTATTCTTTAATATTGGAGTTTATTTTGTTTAGTGCTTTGATTCTTGGGAAAGTTCTATATAAATAATCATTATAATTACTATTATTAACAACAAACTTGCGAATTTTCTGTATACAAGTCGCACTAGAGTATAAGTCACAGGGACTCCCAAACTAAAAAAAACAACAAAAAAAACTGTGACTTAAACTTCAGAAATAAAATTTTAAATATACAGCAGGTTTTGAACTAAAAGCTTCATTTTATTTTTATTTCTGTACTTATTTATATAACCAATTATAAACAAAATTACATGCATGATGACAGATTTGCATGGCAAACTTGAGGACTTGAGGCAGGACCTTGTTTTTTGGAGGTGGGGTGTAAGGTAGAGTCCTTTTATACAGAGAGTAGTGACATAAGCCAAAAAAAAAAAAAAAGGTCATGTGACTCATGGTGCCATCTTGGGACCAAAATAGCATTCACTGTTAATCTATCTTCAAGTAAATCCAGCTAAATATTATTTATTCACTGAAAATGCCTGGTTGCTGTGCATTGGGAGGCACAAATAGACACAAGGGCTTCGAGATGTACAGATTCCCTTCCAGATATCCGCAGTCAGCGGACAAAAAAAGTCCCAATGTTTTTGTATGGTTCTCCATGTAATAAATACCATATATAATGGATTTTTGCTCACATCGGACAAAATGTCCTGTCTGATCGCAATGCATCCATTAAAAACCCCAAGCAGCCTGGACATACACAGAATTCAACAGTTTTTAGAAGAATTACGTATTTTTTAATGTCAATCTACTGTCTTAATGTATTTAGAAATTGTTTAGGTTCTTATCATATATACACTATTTTTTATTCTATTATTACTTCTATTTTGTCATTTGAATTTTAAATGTACCACAAAGTGTTTTCACTTTCTTGTTTCATCAATGTATTTTTAATGTATTTACAATTATGTACTTACATTGAACTTACTAAATAAAAATTACACACGCACAAACACACTTAATATAAAGCTGATTTTCTGGCCTGTACTGGAATGGCATGTTCGTCCAGAATGAATTTGTAACGTTAGCTATTATCTGTAGTTTCTCCAAAAATATTAGTCCCATAAATGTTCTGTTTAGGCAGGATTTATTCTGGACCCAAAATACGTAAGCATACCGAATAGCAAATGTCAGCTGTCCTGTTTGTCTGTGATTGAAGTTATATACACATGGAGAAGTTCTTGTTTTTTCCACATTCTGCCACAAGCAGGTGCTTCTATTTTTAGATACAAACAGAGACCGTAGCGGAAGACATCAAAGGCAGCAAACATTTCACTCATGGTACCAACAACATGACACTTAACTAAACTGACTAAACCAACTGAACTACAAAAAACTAAATTAACACTAACAACACTGTTAAACTAACATGAACCACAAAAAGATTTAAAACCCCAAAACCCTGAACTCACATGGTGCATTGCAGCACAACATCCATTGTTTACTGGTGACCTAAATTGGCTAACTTCTCAAAAAAATATTAGTCCTATCAACTTTGTGTTTTTGCAGCATTCATCCTTGACGCAAAATTCATAAGCATACCAAAGTACAAATATCAGCTCTCCCCAGGTTCTCCGTGATCAAAGCCATATCCACGCAAACAGAGGCCACTTAGCTATTATGATATAGATTGATAATACAAATGTGATTAATTTACACAATTATTTCAGTAGATAATGCAACTGAAAATCGTGGGTGCCAATAATTTGGGCTCTCAGATTGGTGTAAACCTTTTAAAAATAGATTCTTCTCCAGCAATTTCTAATGAGAACTGCAACCCCTTTTCATTTCTGAGAAACACTGTGCACACTACAGTGCTTGCAGATAACTAATTGCAAGCATAAAAGGATACCTTAATAGTGAATAGAATGTTAAATTTTAAAAAGGCAGGGTCAAATTTAAAAACTGGTGATCTTTTTTTTTTAATGGAATCAAAAACTACATTTTATTTTAGCAACAGTGTCTGGTCTACCCCATCCTGTAACACATTAACAGAGCAGATTTAATGTTCAAGGTAGATTGCAATGACTGCTCTCTATTTATAGCATGCAAAATTAATCAGCACCCCTCACCTTTCTCTCTCACCAAGTCAGAGCAAAAATCAGCGCACACACACACACACACACACACAACAGAAGCCAAGGTAAAAGGCACCATCTGTCATCCAAATGTAAACAGATCTTAGTTGAATATTTAGACTCAGTGGCCACTGTGCTACCGTTCCATTATTCAGTTATATACTGCATTGTGACTAACAGATTTCTACAGCAGAGGACTGTATACAAAGCAAAACAATTTCATGAGCAGTTATCAATTATGGTAAACAGTGGTATAAAACTTACACAATAAACATATGTGAAACTAGAATCTGAAAATCTGCAAACTGATTTCATTTATGTAATTCACACTTTAGTTAGATATAGAAATAACTGACAATTTGCGTAGGACAAAAATGTCAAAAAAGTTGCTTTTTGAACTTTACCTAAACAGCACAACCAGGCAGACTATTTTGAAGTAAAAGAAGAAATAGAAATCCCTGGTTATTCAGATTCACTATCAAAATTCAAGACAGCGTGGCCATTTTCACACACACATTCTCAGCAAGATTAAATTCTTTCCTCAAAGGTAACGAGTCATGCAAGTACAAAAATTATAAAGGGCAAAAGTCCACAAAAGATTGTTAAAATATAGGGAAAGTAAAGTGATACTTTTATCTAAAATTTTGTAGTCATGGAACAATGGCCATAGAGTTTCTGAGCATCTCCCTGCGGTTCTTCATCTTCCACTCAGAAAACACTTAAGAACTTACTAATGATTTTTCCATTCATAAGTTATTCCAAAATGCATTTCAAATACTTTATATTTCCTAACTTTCAGTGTGACACCAGGGTGATTTTCTTGTCCAAACTAAGGGTTTTTTATGCTTCAGATCTGCATTGAAGTAATGCAGAGCCTCCTGGAGATAATATGTCAGTGACCACACAGACAGTTCTGTTAAAGACATCCTAACTCCATTTATTAAACGCTTAAATGTTAAGTGTTACTAATGAGTTTTGAAATACTGACATAGCCCCCCCCACCCCACCCCACACACACACACACACACACACACACACAAGGATGGAACTGTGACTAAGCAGGTGTCAGGTGGTAACGAGTTAATTATCTGGTGTCATCTACATTAAAAATGAAATCAATTAAAGACTCTCAGAAATTGAGATGGCACACAGTGTGTCCCAGCCTGTTAGCCAGGGATTTACTTCAACAGACCTCATTATCACAGTCAAAGACATACAGAGAATCAATCGATGACTGTGGTCACAAGCTTTTACCACCTGAAACAGACGGTGGTAAGAATTACTGACAGTTTAAAATAAGAGAAGCCAGCGAGGTTGGAAATGAAATGTGAGGTCGGAGCCATTACTGTCAAAGACAGTTTCAAGAGAAGCTGAAGCGAATGTCTCTACGCAGGATTGCAGGCCACTAGAGGAAGTGATGGCACCTTCAGGCCTTTTATGTTCTGCACCACAGTCAGCACTTCACTCAGCAGTGTGGGGACAACAGTTCCTGCCAAAATGTATCTGTGCCAAGGCCTGCCAGCCTGCTCTCCCCGCCCACTCAAAGAACCAGCGCGTGAGTGGCAGGGCACCGGTAGGCGGGTGCAAGGTGAGGCGGGTGGCCAGGCTGGAGCTTCCTGACACGTGAAGCCGTCTCACAGCAGGATCAAACTGGATGCCGAGTGAATCACTACACCCTCCCACCGCCTGACAGAGTCGGCGACAGGCCAGCACTCAGCCGCTTTAGCTGAACCTACAATTAGCAAGAAATCCAAGAAAAAAGTGACAATAATACCAGTGTACTAATGAATGACTCAGACAGCATCTTAAATCAGGGTTAAAAAAAAAAAAAGCTGTGCCGTTAAAAAAAAAAATTGTTCTGAGAAGTTACTTGCTTTAAAATATAATCATAACGCTTGCCGAAGGTTTCAGAGAGCCTAGAACCAGAGCAATTTTACACTTTCCAGCCTCTGCGAAATGAAGCTTGAGGTGAGAGATAGGACAGGAAATGTAAACGCTCATACCTTACCAATCTTATTTAAATAAGTAACAGGAGCAGGGGTTTTTTCCTCCTCTGAGCTCTGGCTAGTCACTAGTAAGAAGCAGGAACATTATCTCCACAGTAAATAATGCCCTGGAGGACCGGTTGCTACCCAAATCATATCTTAAAAAGAGGAAACTGCTCTAGGCTGCTATTATTAAGCCCGAGATCCAATGGGAAGTTGAACCTTTGATCTGTATAGGGTACTGTGTATTTACATTTTATAATGAGATCAAAGGAAGGTCCAGGGCCTCTGCAGAAGGCAACTCTATGCCCCATCTGTGAACATTGGACAATTTACAGAACAAAGCTACATTTCCCTGTCAACAAGATCGAGCAACAGCTGTGACGCTTAGTGAAAATGCAGCAGTATGTTCAATGTTTGTCTTACAACAGAATTCTGGATTCTCTCCCAATGAATTTTTATTTTCTGCAAATGGATGTGGAAAAATAGAATAAAATAAGTAAAAATTAACAAGGGTGTTGTAAAATAGGTAGCTGACATTTTTCCAGGGTGGTAATAAATTACGTGAAGTTTCTATAAGTTGGAATGGTGTGTGAGTCCAGAATGTTTTTAGAACTTTAGACGTCAACAATTTTTAAAGGAAGAACTCAACCCTTCTATTTCCTGTTAATTACATAATTTTTAAGTGTTAATTTCCTGTCTTAATGTATTTAGAAATTGTTTAGGTTCTTGTTATCATATACACACTTATTATCATTATTATTATTATCAGTATTATTTTACTACTTCTATTTTGTCATTTGATTTTTTTTAAATGGGCTACAACTGAAATAAATGTTTTCACTTTCTTGTGTAATCCATGTATTTTTAATGTATTTACAATTATACTGCGTACTTACATTGACCTTAATATAATCACGCATGCATGCTTTTAATATATAGATGATTTACCATCCCCTGCCTGAATGGCATGTGAGTCCAGAGTGTAATTATATTATTTCTAAAAAAATATTGATCCTATCAACATTCTATTTTAGCGCCATTCATCCTTGACCCAAATTACATAAGCATACCAAACAGCAAATGTTAGCTCACCCCAGTTTGTCACTGACTGAAGTTATATACAGCAATGAACACATACATATACACAGATGCCATTTCTATTTTAATATATTGTGGCGAGCTGCGCGGAAGATGGAAAAAAGACACAGAACTTTTATTCTTTTCTGCATTCTGCCACAAGCAGGTGCTTTTACGAGGTCTGTCAATAAAATAATGGTCCTTTTTATTTTTTTAAAAAACTATATGGATTTCATTCATATGTTTTTACGTCAGACATGCTTGAACCCTCGTGCGCATGCGTGAGTTTTTCCACGCCTGTCGTTTACGTCATTCGTCTGTGAGCACGCCTTGGGAAGGAGTGGTCCCGCCCCCTCGTCGGATTTTCATTGTCTGGAAATGGCGGAATGAAAAGGACTTTTTTTCCATCAGAATTTTTTCAGAAGCTGTTAGAGACTGGCACCTGGAAACCATTCGAAAAATTTATCTGGCTTTCGGTGAAAATTTTACGGGCTTCACAGAGAATAAGGACTGTTACTACAGCTTTAAGGACTGCTTTAAGGACGGTCAGCGCGCCGCGCTCCGAGCTGCAACGACGAGGCAGAAAACGCCAGATCATTTCTAAGCTGATGGCTCTGTGGATACGAGACCGTCGTGTGCTCTTTCTCTGGTTATCACAAGAGCTGGACATCAGCAATTTTCCGGTAGATTTCACTTTTAACAAGAGATTTTGTCATGGAAAGCCACGCGGAGGCTTCGCGTGTCACGACCGATTCCCTGATGAAGCGAGACAAAGGAACACCTCCGTTTCGGAGTGTTGGAGGACAAGTTGGGACATGCCTATCTGGGCTTTCAGTGCTTACCAGTCGAGTGAGTATAAGAGAAATTGTGGAGAGCTGGACATGTCCCAACTTGTCTTCTAACACTCTGAAACGGAGGTGTTCCTTTGTCTTGCTTCATCAGCGAATCGGTCGTGACGCGCGAAGCCTCCTCGCAGCATTCCATGACAAAATCTCTTGTTAAAAGTGAAATCTGCCGGAAAATGGCTGATGTCCAGCTCTTGTGATAACCAGAGAAAGAGCACACGACGGTCTCGTATCCACAGAGCCATCCGTTTAGAAATGATCTGGCGTTTTCTGCCTCGTCGTCGCAGCTCAGAGCGCGGCACGCCGACCGTCCTTAAAGCAGTCCTTGAAGCTGTAGTAACAGTCCTTATTCTCTGTGAGGCCCGTAAAATTTTCACCGAAAGCCAGATACATTTTTCGAATGGTTTCCAGGTGGCAGTCTCTAACAGCTTCTGAAAAAATTCTGATGGACAAAAGTCCTTTTCATTCCGCCATTTCCAGAAAATGAAAATCCGACGAGGGGGCGGGACCACTCCTTCCCAAGGCGTGCTCACAGACGAATGATGTAACCGACAGGCGTGGAAAAACTCACGCATGTGCACGAGGGTTCAAGCATGTCTGAGGTAAAAACATATGAATGAAATCCATATAGATTTTGAAAAAAATAAAAAGGACCGTTACTTTATTGACAGACCTCGTATTGTTACACACCCACAAACAGAGACTGTGGTGGAAGACATCAAACGCACTACACTTCTCACACATGGTAATGGCAACATGACATTAACCTAAACTGACGAAACAAACTGACTAAACTAAATCCCTGGTTCTCAAGACCAGGCACCTAAGTGGCTCTACTCTATTCTACTCTTCCTTTTTTAGATATTTAGATATACCTTAGTATACACTAGTATAGTTTTACCTTAGAACTGGAATATATTATAGGAGACATACCTTACTGAATTTTCATGAACCACAATACAAATATTTAAAACTTTAACTCCCATGGTGCACTGCAGCACAACACCCATTGTTCACTGTTGTTAGCTAATATTGCTAACTTCTCTAAAAATATTAGTACGATCAACTTTGTTTTCTCAGTGTTCAATCCTTGAGTCAAAATACATAAGCTTACCAAATGGCAAGTGTCAGCTCTCTGCAGTTTCTCCATGAGACAAGCCATACACACGCATAGGCATGCATGCATACGTGCACACATAGGCCACTTGGCTATTATAATATAGGTAAATAAATAATGCCCACAGCAACAACCTCAACAGTTTAAGTTCAAGAGCAAACATTTCAAGCACTTTTAAACTGATTGCAAATTGCTCAAAAATTTCTCTGGCATTCTTCACCTGAAAGTAATGCAGACAGGAATTTACACACTTTGAAGTGAGCTGACAAGTAGCTGGGAGAGCATTTGAGATGAGAACGGGGAATAACATTTCTGTTTGCAAAAGTACTGTCTCTGCTGAATAATGATCCAGACCAATTATATATTTATTTTGCTGAAAATTTAGAGAAAAGAAAACCTGCACACATCTTGTTCTTTCCTACCGAGCTGTGTTGGTTAGAGTTTACTGTCACCATCTGTAAGTGCTCACATCTGCCAAGGCCACAAATTTTCAAAGAGCGCTACAACAGTCAGAACTAGGATTAGAACAGCAATCAATCAGGCAAACCAAATAGGAAAGCAATTTCAGTTAATCTGTGCCATACTATAAACCTACACTATATCTGATAAGTGCCAAAAAAAACTTGTCAGTTTCACTGCTTCTGAACCAAAATGGGCTATTTGCAATAACAAGCAAACAATTTTTTACAGAAATGTAAATCCATAATAATGTATTTCCTTAAATGTAGTTGTTGATATACACTACTGTGTAAGTGTCTTAGGTACAATTAATGAGCTTGAAACATTTAAAAATAACTACAGAGGTCTGTCATCACGGTACAATTCCACCTCTCACTCTGCTAGAGGTAATAGACCTAAGGCAATGAAATACCTGAATTAACAAACTGGTCAACTTCTGTACATGTAAGTAATAAATATGATGTGAAAAAAATAAGTTCAGTTGCATCCTTTTGAAGACCCTGGACCAGAATTATTTTCCTTTGTAAAGCAGCAAAAAGTATCAAAACGCTTTGAAGAAATGTTTCAAGTTAGTCATGACTCGTCTGCAGTTCTGACATATACTTTAAGTGCAATTCCCAATACAACTGCAACAATTAAATCAGTTCATCAATTATTAACTAATAAATTAATCAACAACTATTTGGAAAGTTAACATTTGAGTCAGTTATAAATTTTATGGTTTATTTCACTAGTGTCTTGACTCCTATTTGGCAGTAAACAGAGTATCTGTGGGATGTAGACAAAAAACAACTGAACACAACATCTTGGCCTCTGAAAATTACTGATCAATATTTTTCACCATTTTCTGACATTTTATGGATCTGACAAGTAATTGAGAAAATAATCTATCTATTAATCTAGTACAGAAATAACCCTTAGTTGCAGCCCTAATCCTCAGACACATATTCCATGTGTATTTTAATTCCAGTTTTACTTTCACGTAATGGTTTATATTTCATTTCACATTTACTCATGTACTGGGTGTCACTTTTCTCCCCAAAGTTCCTCACTTAACTTTGCTTGTTAGCTCATGCTCAGCATACATATCTACGAGATATTACACAAATAAAATACAGTTGCTTGTGGAATTGAGCTGGTGCATCAAAGATCACAACAAATTAAAAAAAATATTTTTCATTTTGTGCTCCTATTCATTTTGCATGTTACAAGATAATAGCATTTTGTGTTAGTTGACACAAGCTGGCACTGGGACTGACTAATGCACTCACTCACTCCCACAGCAAGATTTATACTGTCCAAGCTCTATGGTGTTACTAGTGCAGGGAAAGACTTTTTATTAGCTGACTGCTACTAGGCTTCATGCAGGCACCTCCCCGACTACCACAGGCAAACTAGTTGTTTGCTCGGACAGGCCAAGTTTGTACGAGTCCTGCTCATAGAGCCTGTGAAACAAACATTTGATGGTGTTGATATATGTTCTAACATCCACCAAAAATATATTTTTATTATGAAAATAATTTTCATTATTTTTTCATCATTTGTCAATTCAAAGCAACCCAGGTACAGAAAAATGATTTTCATTTATGGTATTTGGCAAGCTGTGGACAGATTTATGTATTTAAGGGGTCAGGGAATTTCAGTAACTGTTCGTGCCAAGAACAAGCACATCCATAGTGTTCCCTCTCTTTAACGTCTTTACGAGTTTCGTAGCTTTCCTGAACTTTAAGCGCAGGCAGTGAGGTGGCTGTGAGCGAGAGTGAACGTAGCCTGTTAAAAACTGGGCCCTGGAGTGCAGTTTCTCCACAAATGGCGCACTGACAAGGCTGTTCACTCTCTTGATGCAAACTGATGGAATCTTTCTGAAGGCATTTTTTGAATAGTTAAATTCTATTCACTTGAAGTGCGCTTCCTTTCGCTTCATCTGCGAGGTAGAGAGCAGCCAGTGGACCAAAACACAGCGCCGTGAGTTTTTTAAACGTACACAAGCACATTGCTTCACTTTAAATATACAATGTCTATCTAAGGTGATCAGAGCAAACCCTCTTTCTTTTAAAAGCCTTTATTTCAGTCAGTGATGCCACTTTGGAAAGCTGTAGCTTCTGCTGCTACGTTGGTTAGCTCTTTACACTGGTTATGCGCATACTCCATGTCTTCTCAGTTCTTTGTGGGAATGTTACAGTGCCACATACAGGCCTAGCATATATACTACAACGTTTTCAGTGCCGTGTTTAAGGAACACTTTAGTGACAGAAATTAAACAAAGCCTCGAAACAAAGAATTTGGCTCGAACATTTTTGTAATCAAATTATTTGAGCTGCTTGATTAATAGTTTCAGCCCTACTTCTGTTCTACTGACACTAACCACCACAGTCTATACTGGTGGAGGATAACAAGAGGAATCTCCCCACCCACGCTTTGTTGCAATGTTATAGTGTCACAAATCTATAAACAAAATGTGCAACAAACCTGACATGTAGGTTGGATGTCAATTTGGGATAGGGTAAAGGCAAATAAGGTAAAAAAGTGCAACTCAAAATACTAAAACAACACATTAAGCAGTATAATTAAAACATTAAAAAGCTGGGTTACACAACACCATGCACTATAAATTATGAATGCATTTAAATCAAATTTATATCAACTATATTAAGCACAACAATGTATTGATGTTATTTTTCTTTGCCTTTACCCTATCTCATATTGAATTCACTACCTACATGCTTGTTTGACAGCTTACTAACCAGAAGAGATTTAATCATTGACATATTTTATGGTTTAATCCCTAACCCTAACTGATCTGATTTTAAAACTAGAACCTCAAACAAACCCAGTTAAGGCCCAGCTCAGACACTTTTTTTACATGGCACATCAATTCCACTTAGCACAGACCTGCAGCAAAACACAAGAAGAATACTGATATAAAAAAAAAATTAGGTTTTATAAATGTAATTATTATCAGTAGTAGTTCTAAATGTGATTTTTTTTTTTTTTTTTTTTTTTTTTTTTTTTTTTTATTCCAATCCTCTTTCCATGTGACTGCGGCCCTGGACTGCCCAATACAGTCTGAGTAGGAAGAATGGAAAACAATGGCAGGTAAGAAGGTCTTATCTGTGCTTTTATCTCATGCCATCCTCAGAAAAAAAAAAACGGTCTGTACTTGGCGGTGGGGTGAAGCAAAACCTTTGTTTTTTTTTTTGTTTGTTTTTTGTTTTGTTTTTTTTTTACCATTGCAGGTATAGTGTTGCTATTTTTAGCTGATGTCAGCTCTGCGCTAACACAGCCAGATGATGGGCAGAGTTTGAAAGAAAAGTAAAACGTAAATATGTTTGTAAAACTCACCACAGGTGTGCCACCGTGCTGAGAGACAGCAAGACAACACAAACTGTTTTAAAGCAATCAGGACTCACTGCAGGCATGCTGATGATACTCAGTTATACATGCCGATAACTGCTGGTAATCTTGTTCACATAAAATCCTTAGAAGACTGCCTTGCAGCAGTGAGAAGTCAGATGTCAAGAAACTTCCTACTTTTAAACTCTGATAAGACTGAAATGATGGTTCTTGGTGAGACAGTGAGACATCAGGAGCAATTTGACCAGTTAACGCTTAGCCTAGGCTAGTGTGTCATACATCACACTGACAAAGTGAGGAACCCTGGGGTAATTTTTGATCCTACATTGTCCTTTGACCTCCACATTAGAAATATTATGACGACTACTTTCTTCCACCTGCAAAATATAGCGAAGATTCGTCCCACCCTGTCTATGGCTGATGCTGAGACCCTGATCCATGCGTTTATCTCTTCTAGATTGGACTACTGCAATGTTCTATTTTCTGGTTTACTGCAGTCTAGCATTAGGGGTCTCCAACTGGTTCAAAATGCTGCAGCCAGACTTTTGACACAAAGCAGAAAGTTTAACCACATTACACCCATTTTGGAATCCCTTCACTGGCTTCCTGTCCCAGTGAGATCAGATTTTAAGGTTCTCAAATCAAATCAAATCAATTTTATTTATATAGCGCCAAATCACAACAAACAGTTGCCCCAAGGCGTTTTATATTGTAAGGCAAAGCCATACAATAATTACGGAAAAACCCCAACGGTCAAAACGACCCCCTGTGAGCAAGCACTTGGCAACAGTGGGAAGGAAAAACTCCCTTTTAACAGGAAGAAACCTCCAGCAGAACCAGGCCCAGGGAGGAGCAGTCCTCTGCTGGGACTGGTTGGGGCTGAGGGAGAGAACCGGGAAAAAGACATACTGTGGAGGGGAGCAGAGATCAATCACTAATGATTAAATGCAGAGTGGTGCATACAGAGCAAAAAGAGAAAGAAACACTCAATGCATTATGGGAACCCCCCAGCAGTCTAAGTCTATAGCAGCATAACTAAGGGATGGTTCAGGGTCACCCGACCCAGCCCTAACTATAAGCTTTAGCAAAAAGGAAAGTTTTAAGCCTAATCTTAAAAGTAGAGAGGGTGTCTGTCTCCCTGATCCGAATTGGGAGCTGGTTCCACAGGAGAGGAGCCTGAAAGCTGAAGGCTCTGCCTCCCATTCTACTCTTACAAACCCTAGGAACTACAAGTAAGCCTGCAGTCTGAGAGCGAAGCGCTCTATTGAGGTGATATGGTACTATGAGGTCCCTAAGATAAGAAGGGACCTGACTATTCAAAACCTTATAAGTAAGAAGAAGAATTTTAAATTCTATTCTAGAATTAACAGGAAGCCAATGAAGAGAGGCCAATATGGGTGAGATATGCTCTCTCCTTCTAGTCCCCGTCAGTACTCTAGCTGCAGCATTTTGAATTAACTGAAGGCTTTTCAGAGAACTTTTAGGACAACCTGATAATAATGAATTACAATAGTCCAGCCTAGAGGAAATAAATGCATGAATTAGTTTTTCAACATCACTCTGAGACAAGACCTTTCTAATTTTAGAGATATTGCGTAAATGCAAAAAAGCAGTCTTATTTATTTGTTTAATATGCGCTTTGAATGACATATCCTGATCAAAAATGACTCCAAGATTTCTCACAGTATTACTAGAGGTCAGGGTAATGCCATCCAGAGTAAGGATCTGGTTAGACACCATGTTTCTAAGATTTGTGGGGCCAAGTACAATAACTTCAGTTTTATCTGAGTTTAAAAGCAGGAAATTAGAGGTCATCCATGTCCTTATGTCTGTAAGACAATCCTGCAGTTTAGCTAATTGGTGAGTGTCCTCTGGCTTCATGGATAGATAAAGCTGGGTATCATCTGCGTAACAATGAAAATTTAAGCAATGCCGTCTAATAATACTGCCTAAGGGAAGCATGTATAAAGTGAATAAAATTGGTCCTAGCACAGAACCTTGTGGAACTCCATAATTAACCTTAGTCTGTGAAGAAGATTCCCCATTTACATGAACAAATTGTAATCTATTAGATAAATATGATTCAAACCACCACAGCGCAGTGCCTTTAATACCTATGGCATGCTCTAATCTCTGTAATAAAATTTTATGGTCAACAGTATCAAAAGCAGCACTGAGGTCTAACAGAACAAGCACAGAGATGAGTCCACTGTCTGAGGCCATAAGAAGATCATTTGTAACCTTCACTAATGCTGTTTCTGTACTATGATGAATTCTAAAACCTGACTGAAACTCTTCAAATAGACCATTCCTCTGCAGATGATCAGTTAGCTGTTTAACAACTACCCTTTCAAGAATTTTTGAGAGAAAAGGAAGGTTGGAGATTGGCCTATAATTAGCTAAGATAGCTGGGTCAAGTGATGGCTTTTTAAGTAATGGTTTAATTACTGCCACCTTAAAAGCCTGTGGTACACAGCCAACTAATAAAGATAGATTGATCATATTTAAGATCGAAGCATTAAATAATGGTAGGGCTTCCTTGAGCAGCCTGGTAGGAATGGGGTCTAATAGACATGTTGATGGTTTGGATGAAGTAACTAATGAAAATAACTCAGACAGAACAATCTGAGAGAAAGAGTCTAACCAAATACCGGCATCACTGAAAGCAGTCAAAGATAACGATACGTCTTTGGAATGGTTATGAGTAATCTTTTCTCTAATAGTTAAAATTTTATTAGCAAAGAAAGTCATGAAGTCATTACTAGTTAAAGTTAAAGGAATACTCGGCTCAATAGAGCTCTGACTCTTTGTCAGCCTGGCTACAGTGCTGAAAAGAAACCTGGGGTTGTTCTTATTTTCTTCAATTAGTGATGAGTAGTAAGATGTCCTAGCTTTACGGAGGGCTTTTTTTATAGAGCAACAGACTCTTTTTCCAGGCTAAGTGAAGATCTTCTAAATTAGTGAGACGCCATTTCCTCTCCAACTTACGGGTTATCTGCTTTAAGCTGCGAGTTTGTGAGTTATACCACGGAGTCAGGCACTTCTGATTTAAAGCTCTCATAGTTCTGCTAGTAGTCTATAAAACTGTTCACGGACTGGCACCTCCCTACCTAGCTGACCTAATTAAACCTTACATACCGACCCGGGCTTTGCGTTCTCAGGGTGCAGGACTACTTTGTGTCCCTAGGGTGAATAAGAAGTCTGCAGGTCATAGAGCTTTCTCTTATTGTGCCCCTGTTCTGTGGAATGATCTCCCTGCATCAATAAAACAGTCACATTCTGTGGAGACTTTCAAGTCCAGACTTAAGACGCACTTATTTTCCCTTTCGTATGGCTAGCATACTGGCATAGTTTTGTTTTATGCTTTTTACTCTTTGAATTCATTTTATTAAGAAATGGAGCGTGCCGCGGCCTCAACTTTACCTAAATTCTTGGCCTTTTAGAGAAGCTTAGGGCTAGTGGTCAGAGATCACCTTAGAATTTCCTGTTTTTCTTGTTGTTTAATGCTGGCAAATTATACTGTATTTCTTATCTTTCTGATGCCTGATTCTGTTTTTTTCTCTCTGTTTAAGCCGCAGCTCCATCCAGAGATAGGAGTTGTATTTGTGCTGGAGACCCTCCTGTCCTGTGCACCAGCAGCATTTCCTGTATATTCATTTTGTGAACTGCTTCTGTGAATTGTTCTGTAATTTGTGTCTGTAGCATGGCCCAAGCAGAGGGTCAATCCTTTGAGTCTGGTCTGCTTAAGGTTTCTTCCTCAGAGGGAGTTTTTCCTTACCACTGAATTGCTCTGGGGGTTAGTAAGGTTATGGCCCAGTCACACGGCACACAACGATTCCTGAACTAAGGGAAAAAGTAAAAAACCTCACAATTCATTGAGAAAAGGTGGACGAAAGAGCTTTATCACCGAATAGTCTGCGAAGCAAAAGCGCAAAAGGGATGAAAGAGGAACTTAACAAAACCGAACCTCACGATCTCAACGCTTTAACGAAACGTGCCTGGAGCCACAGCTGGAGCAGTGTGTGTCTGCATCTCTGCATTCCAGGACTCGGCGCTGGGATGGAGCTCATAGCGCCTGAGTCCTGGAGAAACTGCAAACAGAATCTGTGGAGATCTGTGTGCACGTGGGTGGACCACCTGCTCTGGTTCCTTGTCAAGAACAATAGAGGGATCATCTCCATCATTATCAGAATCCACACTGTCTGTCAACACACTGCGCGCTCCGTCTTCCTCCAATTAAAAAAAAAAAATTGGTCACTGCTGTATCACAGTATTATGTTCTAAGCCATATATATTGATTTATAACAGAAAACTGTCAAAAGGGAGAATAAATATAAATGCAAAGATGATTGAATATATCAGAGAAGTAAATTAATCAGTGCGTGTGAACGCGTGCATTGACTCACGTGCGGTTATTTCCACCAGCTGATCACTGATCCACAAAGTCAATTCTTCCTTCGAGAACAGCTCTTTATATCATCATTTTGATTCATCTACCCGTTGCCACATGTACAGAAGGACTGGATTATCATTCCTACACTCATATTGTTATATTTAATAAAAAATAATAAGCGCACGCAGCAGCTCCTGCTGCATTCAAGTACCATTGGAAATTACACAACTTTTTTGTTGTTTCAAATTCAACAGTTGCTTGTGGCAAAATAATTAATTATATCCACACAAAAGATTAATTCTGGCCTGTGTAAGGTGCCTGAGCCCATTGATGCTGCCCCCCCCCCCCCCCCCCCACACACACAGATAAAAAAAAATCCAAGCAAGCAGGCTGAGTTTGCCCTGTCATTTCCAACGGTACATGAAGCAGCCTCAGTGCTCACAAACCGGCTTCTGCACTGTGTGAAAACATTCAGCTGCTCCAACGAAGTCAAATTAAACAATAACGTTACAAAAACTACACAAACAATTAAAAAACGTCAAGAACGACAGCAAAACGAGACACGGACGAATTGAGGTTTTCATTGCCCTTCGTTCAAATTTTTCATCAGTTTAAAAATTCTGACGTAGCGCCAGCTGCAAGAATGAGGCTGCGCGAAGGTTAAACAATGCCAACGACAGTCAATGAAAGTCCAGATTTCTTGTTTCGTCAGGGCTTCGTCACCCTTCGTTAAGTGCCGTGTGACTGGGCCTTTAGACCTTACTTGTGTGAAGCTCGTTGAGGCAACTCTGTTGTGATTTGGCACTATATAAATGACAATAAATTGAAGGAAAAAAATGCCGTGCTTGTTCACTATGTCACCACTGCGAGATGATGTGAACTGTTTTTTTTTTTCTCAGCTTAAAGCACTTGGAGCTTCTGTACAAAACAACAGACTAACTGCTCACCACTTCCAACGCTGGAATATCAAAAAATATGGACGAGAATATCGGTGTCGCCAACCAAACGGTCCACCCTGCCTTCACTGCTCGTGCGCCATTAGCCGTGGTTCGCTGATTATCACCATATTTCTGCTTAAAACTGCACTCCAGGCATCATCTGTCTCAGCAACAGATATCTGAAGCTTTTGTACAACAATCATTTCCACATGAATTCAGCATTATTTCATCATAAAAGACAAAGGAAGTGATCAGAGCGCAGCAGCTGATGCGCTCACTGCACATCAGTCATTTCAAAGCGTCACAGAGTATCACCTCATTTCTGCTTTAAAAGGCTTCGTTTCTGCTTAAAACTGACTTTAGAATGATTTAATAGGTTTTACCTTGTCTTCTGATGGTTAATAATCCCATTAATCCATCTGATCACTCTGGGTGAAGAGACTGTCTCTGAGCTCCAAAATGACTCATGCGCAGTGGCAGCAGGGTGGACCAATTTTTAGGGGCAGAACGTTCGGTCTGCGACACCGGTATGCATGCTGAACATCTTATACCAATGCTTTGATAATACCGTGACCCAGTACAGACCCTATTACGGACAGAAGTGAGTGAGCAGCTGTCGTTAACGTATCCGTGTTGTAGTTGTAGACGTAGAAATGCATTCAAATTTTGAAACTAAAAACACACAGAATGTCAGCTCAGGTTTGTGCAAGTGTTTAAAGAAAGTGCTCCAGTTTTCCTTTGATGCTACATGCCCACGTTCATCATGGTTCAACTGACTAAGGTGAAAGCTTCCGTTTTCATTTTATTTTGTTGTATTTTACATCACGTCAATTTAATAAAAGAGAGACAGACTTTTTGATCAGTTTTTTTCCCGAATGCGTGTATTAAATACTTGTATGTGAAACACAATAACCATGAGAATGACTCATGCCCTCAATGCAGGAAATAGTGAAATTAATTTTATTCAGAAGTTTACAGCACTACTTGATTGCATCAACTCCATTGTGTTTGTGTAGAGGCAAATCACAAACAAAAAAAAATTGTCATTCATTTACTTACGCACCTGACTGTATTCTTTGCTGTCAAAGTTGACTTTTTTATCTTGATGAATTCTGTGTATTTAATGACAGAATATGATAAACCAAGGCTCATGGAGTTGATTATACAAGTTGCTTGTGCCTGGATTAACCCATTGTCATCTTACTTGCAGAATTCACATTATCATACAGAACAGACACGTGCATGCATTGAGACCCCAATTCCTGCAAATGACATCTCTAGGGGAACAGAGGAGGGATGACTACATCGACCTACATTCACTCCACCCAGGCATGCTCACTTCCAAATAATTACACACGCACACATACTCACAGACCCTATAGCAGGCACACACTAGAATTAAGTGCACACATTATACACATTTTGGGGAGGTGATGGTCTTGTGGTTAAATCGTTGGGCTTGAGACCAGAGGATCCTCGGTTCAAATCCCAGCCTGACCGGAAAATCACTAAGGGCCCTTGGGCAAGGTCTTTCACCCCCTACTTGCTCCCGGTGTTGTGAGTACCTTGTATGGCAGCACCCTCACATCAGGGTGAATGTGAGACATTATTGAAAAGCGCTTTGAGCATCTGATGCAGATGGAAAAGTGCTATATATATATATATATATATATATATGCCGTCCATTTACCATTGTATTTACCATTTGCAGAAAGATACAAATTTAATACTGTGTAATGTTTATTTATTTATATTGCACCTTTCACAGACAAGGGAAGTCACAAGGTGCTTCACAAAAGGCACACACAGATAAAAATTGAGAAAAATACAATGTACATCACAATAAAATAACAGTAAGACACACACAGTAGTCATAAAACAGCCCTCTCACGACTAAGGTTTGAATGCCTGGAGAAACAGATGGGTTTTAAGACCGATTCATATCGATTAAGATGGGTTTAATCAATACAAATCGGAATCTAGATACAAATGTGTGCGATGCGAGTGCATTGATTCATTCAGTGTGCATCGATTCAATTGATGACCACAGGCATGAACACCAGCTGGTGCTTAAACTGAAGTTATCCATCAGGTAAAGGAAATAATATTAATAATAATAATAATATCCTCTATTTTGTGGGAAAAAGCTCCAAAGAGCTGTGCAGGTATCTGTTGGAACTAATTTCAGAGCGAATCGCCGTTTTAAAATCAAATGACACCTTTTTCAAACGTTATAATACAAACAATAGAACTACAACAGACCAAACCCCCCCAAAATGACAGGTCCTGCATTTTTTATGAATTACATCCTGACGTGCAGCAGCCAGCTGCAAGAGCTCAGCTCAGAGGCTATGGAGTTACATTTCTGCCATTAATATCTGAAAGGAAATGCTTTTGACAAAAACTACAGATTCTGTTTATTTCTATTTATGTCCAGAGATCAAGAATCCATCATCTACATCAAAGATCCAGGGGTCATGTACAGATTTTATTGATTTTTATTTATGTCTAGAGATCAAGGATCCAGTGATGAATTTCATATTTATTTACTTTAAGACGCAATAAAATGTTACTGACATAGAAAACCTGCAAAACCTACTTTTAGTACACAGAAAATTCACAAGAGGTATTGATAAAGGAATCAATAAAGAATCACATCGATATCAATAAAGTCTTATCAATACCCATCCCTAATTGTATCAATTGTATCAGAGACAATCTAAAAAAAAAAAATCTGGAAATCACAAAGTATGATTTTTTAATAATTTATTTGTATGTTACTGCTGTAAATAAGTATTTGAACACCTACCAACCAGCAAGAATTCTGGCTCTCACAGACCTGTTAATTTTTCTTTAAGAAGCCCTCTTATTCTGCACTCTTTACCTGTATTAACTGCACCTGTTTGAACTTGTTACCTGTATAAAAGACACCTGTTCACACACTCAATCACACTCCAACCTGTTCACCATAGCCAAGACCAAAGAGCTGTCTAAGGACACCAGGGACAAAACTGTAGACCTGCACAAGGCTGGGATGGACTACAGGACAACAGGCACGCAGCTTGGTAGAAGACAACTGCTATGATTATTTATTAGAAAGTGGAAGAAACACAAGATGACTGTCATTCTCCCTCGGTCTGGGATTCCATGCAAGATCTCACTTTGTGGGGTAAGGATGATTCTGAGAAAGCTCAGAACTACACAGGAGGACCTGGTCAATGACCTGAAGAGAGCTGGGACCACAGTCACAAAGATTACATTAGTAACACATGATGCTGTCATGGTTTAAAATCCTGCAAGGCAGCAAGGTCCCCCTGCTCAAGCCAGCACATGTCCAGGCCCGTTTGAAGTTCACCAGTGACCATCTGGATGATCGAGGAGGCATGGGAGAAGGTCATGTGGTCAGATGAGACCAAAATAGAGCTTTTTGGAATCAACTCCACTTACCATGTTTAGAGGATGAGAACAACCCCAAGAAAACCATCCCAATTGTGAAACATGGGGGTGGAAACATCATACTCTGGGGGTGCTTTTCTGCAAAGGGGACAGGACAACTGCACTGTATTGAAGGGAGGATGGATGGGGTCATGTATTGCGAGATTTTGGCAAACAACCTCCTTCCCTCAGTAACAGCATTGAAGATGGGTCATGGCTGGGTCTTCCAGCATGACAATGACCCCAAACACACAGCCAGGGCAACTAAGGAGGGGCTCCGTAAGAAGCATTTCAAGGTCCTGGAGTGGCCTGGCCAGTCTCCAGACCTCAACTCAATAGAAAATCTTTGGAGGGAGCTGAAACTCCAAACCTGAAAGATTTGGAGAAGCTCTATATGGAGGAGTGGACAAAAATCCCTGCTGCAGTGTGTGAAAACTTGGTGAAACTACAGGAAACGTTTGACCTCTGTAATTGCAAACAAAGGCTACTGTACCAAATATTAACATTGATTTACACGGCTGTTCAAAAACTTATTTGCAGCAGTAACATACAAATAAATTATGGTAAATGGACTGCATTTATATAGCGCTTTTCCATCTGCATCAGACGCTCAAAGGGTTTTACAATTATGCCTCACATTCACCCCGATGTCAGGGTGCTGCCATACATGGCGCTCACTACACACCGGGAGCAATCGGGGATTAAAGACCTTGCCCAAGGGTCCTTAGTGATTTTCCAGTCAGGCGGGGATTTGAACCGAGGATCTTCTGGTCTCAAGCCCAACACCTTAACCACTAGACCATCACCTCCCCCAAATTATAATAATAAAAAAAAAAAAAAAAAAAAATCATACATTGTGATTTCCAGAATTTTTTTTTTTTTTTTAGATTATGTCTCTCACAGTGGACATGCACCCAAGATGAAAATTTCTGACCACTCCATGATTTCTAAGTGGGAGAACTTGCAAAATTGCAGGGTGGTCAAATACCTATTTTCCTCACTGTATATGGTTTGGTTTCTTTATATGTGCATTACTCAGGTTATTACTTACATCTGGTGAAAGTTTTATGTCCACAGCACCTTTAGAAATATCTTTACTAAAGAAAAATGGCAATGTACTTATTTTACTCACTGAATGTACTAACATGGGTTTTTTTACCCTCCAGTGTGCCGAACTGTGCATGAAAATACCCTCTACAACACTGATGTTTAAGTAGAACATCATTCTAAAATTCAATCCACTGTGTACAATATTGGGCTCAATCATCAGCCCTTAATTGTTACCACACCCTGATCTTACCAGTGGTCACCTGCTGTCTGCATCTTTGCAGTCAGAGCTTTCAAAAGATGGTGTCAGGTGTCTGGCATTTACTCCACAAATTTTGACTAGTTAAAAAAAAACCAAAAAAAAAAAAAAAAAAAAAAAACCAGTTGGACAGTAGTCGGACGACATACAAAAGGTCAGACATTAACTTCCATCTGTAAGCACACTTTTTTCTTTCATGAAACGCTCACTGTTTGCACTGTTAAAACTCCTCAATAAGTCCTGTTTCACACCAGACATCTGCAATGCAAAAATGTTATCAAAAAAAAAAAGAAAAAAGAAAGAAAGAAAACTTGTGATTCTTAACATGAATGATGGTTTGTGGAAGAGCAAGTTCACCATTGTGCAGTGCATGAATGAGGGTAATTAACTGGTTCCCCGTGGGCCACATGAGGCCCATTCTCTTTTTGTATGAACATGCTGGACTTTCACCTCGAAGGAAAAACCTGGGTACACATGCATCCTGAGAACTGTCAGTGATGATTGGGGGAATTCTAGCAACAAATGCACATTAAATTTTGCTTATACCCAAATGTATTGTTTGAGGCATGCAGTTAGTGGTGTGGTTGGTTTTGCTGAAGCTGAGTGACACTCATCTTTGGGTATTCTCTAATATGAAAAATATGTGCATTGTTCTGTGAAAACTTTTGTGTTGTTTCCTTTTTAAACCACCCATCTCCTTTGCAGCACTGCACCAGGATTATATAAATAATGTGCACATCACTTAACTTTACCGATCGCATTTCTAAACATATCACATTTTTGCACAAAATGCACGTGACAATTTCTTTTTTTGGGGGGGGGGGGCAGTCCAAATTGTCCGCCCTGCCTCCACTGCACACGTGTCATTTCGGAGCTCTGAAACTCACGCTCTGAAACTCAAAGTCATCAAATGGATTCATGGGATTATTAACCATCAGATGACAAGGTAAAACCTCTTAAATCATTCCAAAGTTAGTTTTAAGCAGAATGAGGCTGTTTTAAGCAGAAACGAGGCGATACCTGGTGACCCTTTGAAATGACTGACGCGCAGTTAACACAACAGCTAGCAGCTCGTGTAGCTGTGGCGCTCTGATCGCTTCCTCCGTCTTTTATGATGACATAATGTTGAATTGATGTGGAAATGATTGTTGTACAAAAGATTCAGATATCTGTCGCTGAGACAGATGATGACTGGAGTGCAGTTTTAAGCAGAAACAAGGTGATAATCTGTGAACCGTGGCTAATGACGCATGCGTAGCGAAGGCAGGGCAGACCGATTTTTAAGGGGGACCATTCGGCCTGCGACACCGGGCGTGAAAAAACAACCAAAGAACAAAAAACCGTGGCAGATAGTATTACAGTGATCAGGTCAGACTTGCATGTACAGAAACTAAACAAGTGTGACAAGAATTGAAGTAAACATGATTATTCTGCTTACATTTGAAAATACGCACGAATTAGCCATTACCCTCTAAAATCCTGAAGTTGGGTTAAAATACCCTCTAAAATATAACGATGACGGTAAAGCTACCCTCTATAGTAAAGGAAACATTGTATTATATCATTTCAAATTCTCAAAAAAAAAAAGAAAAAAGAAAAAAGTTTTTTAAATAAATGACAGCAGGGAAAACATTCCATTCTTAAGAACTGAAAATAGTGACGCAGGCTACAGGTTTTCAGCGTGCATTTAAACCGCTATGTCAGTGTTTCCTGTGCTGTACAGCATCCTGGTTAGAATGATGTGGTTTTTCACACTTTTGAATGTGAGGGGTATTTCTATATGTGCAACCCACATGCATAATCTGTTGATCTGTGCAAGCCTGTATTAAACTTGAAACTTCAACAGCGTCATCTCCACCAGTGCTGACTAATTCCTTATCCTCCAACTTATTCTTTTATACATACACATAATTCTAATCATGTCAAATCCGCACTGTGCTTGCCACTGAAAACATCTCATATTTTGGAATAACTACTCACAATTCAGATTAATAATCATGCATTTTAAAAAATGTAGCAAAAATCCAACAATACAGAAGTCATTCACAATCCATTTCACTCCAACTGAATTTATTCCAGATTCCAACCTAATTAACAAGGCTCATGAAAATCCAGTCAATACTTTTTGGAGTGTAACTACCAACAAACAAAATCTAGACAAATTCAAAGATTGCAGAATGCACACTTTCAAACAGAGGAGAAAACCACCTGAGTAAGCTATGTGCTACAGAGTGTTAAGTTACAAATGATATATATTTTTCTGAATAATCTGCTCCACACTAAATCTGTGTCAAAACAGCATGACTAAGATTTACCTGCTCTCTCAATGCAAAGAAATATTAATAGTTTACACTTTTTAAAATAGGATCTTAAAAAAAAACGTTTCTGGGTTAATCGCTCACTCGGCATAAAAAACTATTTTAACTGGTGCCATATTATGGCATATTATATATTTTTATGGTTGTTGTATGGCCTTGCCTTGCAGTGTGGAGCGCCTTGGGGCAACTGTTTGTTGTGATTTGGCGCTATATAAGAAAAAAGTTGATTGATTGATGGTTGATTGATATTACTTCAGAATGCAAACTTTGTCGGGACGACAAAGCTAAATAATGTCTGCCTTGTTATAACAGGAACAAACTCCTCAACAACCGACTTTTACTGACAGTATCGAGCAACACCGCCAAAACACCAGGAGGCTAAGATAAGCGGTTAACTGTATAATCATTTATTTTAAAAAGTTACTTCACATTTTGTGAGGTAAACAGCTACACGTTTCTCCTGTATGGATCCTCTTCACAAAACCAAAAATCTCAGATTGTTTTTGCGTTTTGCATAGTGAATGGAAACAAGAGGCCATTTATTTATTCACTATCAGGGTTCTTAACTTACCCTATACAATTACACAGCATAACTATTTAGCTTATGTGTGATTCTATGGTAACGGAATTATGACGACGGGAAAATCTGGCCATATTTTAGCTCCCCATTAAAAATGTGCTCCGATTGTAATTCCGTTACCATAGAATCGCCCTTATGATATTTTCAAACGTTCTAAATCAAAACTGCAACAATTAAAATTGTTTTTATCCCAAGTGCAAAGATGAACCCAAAAATATCTATGGTTTCTTCCTCAAATCATCAGAGGGAGTTTTTCCTTACCACTGTCACCTGTGTGCTTGCTCTGGGGGTTGGTAAGGTTAGAGCCTCTACTTGTGTGAAGCATCTTGAGACAACTTTGTTGCGATTTGGGCTATATAAATGAAAATAAACTGAAATTGAAGGTTGAAAAATGCTATAGTTCCTCTGTGACCATTGAGCACATCATGCAACGGCTTTATGTTTTGTTTTTTTAAACAACTGTAAATACAGCAACCGTTACAATGAGAAACGCTTTCTTGAAATCTTGAACTAATGTCAAGAGACACTGTCTTTGTTTATGAAGAGGTGGGAGGGAAATTAAAGGTAGACAGCATTCAAAATACAATGCTGATGTTATCGTTGAGCAAATTTTAATGACGAACGTGAGGTGGGGTACGCCTTGGACAGGACGCCAGTCTGTGGCATGGCTCCATATAGACAAACACACACACACGGACAATTTAAAGTTTCCAATCCACCTAACCTGCATGTCTTTTGGATGTAGGACAAAGCCGGAGCACCCGGAGGGAACCCACGCAAACACGGGGAGAACATGGAAACTCCACACAGAAAGGCCACAAGTGGGAATCGATTCTGTGACCACCTTGCTTTGAGAAAACAGTGCTAAACGCTAATCCACCATGCTGCCCAGAAACAAAAGCTGCAAAATAAAACAACTCATTTCTTTACAAAAGGCCTTGCTACAAAAACTATAATCAATCTAGTTATGATAAAACACTGATATCTCTCACCTACATACATGCCAGATCTTGTCTCTGCAGGAAATGGGTTTCATACATCTTGTCTGACTGCAATAAAGCAGTGCCTAAGATTCTATTTCCAATAAACGTGGACTGATTGGAAAACTAATTCTAATATCAATTTCCATCTGGGTTCTTTAAAAGGCAATCAGCATAGCTTCATCTCGGTATATCATGGGCTCCTTGAGATGATGACACTGCACTGGCTCTCTCTGCATAATGGGCTTCTCCTATCAAGGCATCTGCAATGAATAATACCACCATGAATGGGCTATTTAGTCTGTCTTCACACAGATAGGGACCACTTCTCTGAATATTAATTCAAGGTTTTAAACTCCATATGGGTCTGTCAGGGCTGTATCTTTTTTATTTGTATTTAGAGAAGTAAAGCATTTAGTGTGATCTGGAATACTCAGTTTCTCTCTGCTTTCTCAAAAGTAACTTAAAATTACCAACTGCATTCCACTTTGTGTATTGTGCCCAGAAAACAATTACATCAGAATATCAGTCTCAATTGTCTTGTAAAATGCTTTCAAGAGAAGCCTACAGAATGTAAAGTCTGAGATTTTCCACAAGTATGAATAAGCAAACATGAGGGAAATGTGGCTTCTCACAAAACAGCACCTACTGTCAACTCTGTGTAGCTCTAAAGAAGTTTAATACTTTATGTGACGTGTTAGAGTCCTGTTAAAGTCAACAACCACATTATATACTCACATTTAATGTTAGCATCCATGTAATATATCACATCTGCTGCAGGCTTAAAATAAAAATGGTGAGCCATCTTTCTTACCTTCCAGCCACTGCCCGCCTCCCTGTAGTAGGGGAAGTTATCACAGATCCATTGGTAGATCTCACTCAGCGTCATCTTCTTCTTTGGCGAGCTGTTGATGGCAAAAGTGATGAGGCTGGCATAGCTGTAGGGCGGCTTGCCATCCTTGTGCTGCTGAACCTCCTCCTGATCCAATGTGGTGTTAGGATCCAGTAGGGTACTTTTCTTGCCCATGCTTGGCCCGTGAGCATTCTGGGCATCTGCCTTGCGGATGGCTGCCTGCATGGTCAGCTGAGGAAGCCAATCCATGGAGGTCAGGCTACTCTCCAGCTCTGACGTCATGGTGACGACAGGCTGGGCAGAATGGGGGCGGGGGAAAGGTGGTTGTGAGTGCCCGGTGATCAATGGAGAGTCCAGTGGGTAAGGAATATGGAACTGATCCAAGTAAAAGGTTGAGGATGAAGCCAGGAATCCCTCTGATCAGGACATCAGCACAGCTGTCTTCTCCAGGTTAACTGAGGAAAGAGTAGACAGACATACCTGCATCAACCTACTTTTTGTTTTAATACAAACAGAAGATAACTATAACAACACCATACAGAAATGTAAGAAAGAAAGCAGTCCTGACCAATTTTACGAACAACGAATAAGAAGCATTTTCGTAAGGTATGGGTAGCCAGTGTGCAGGCAATCACAAGCTCTCACAGAGCTGACTCACTGCTGGGACTCTATTTGTACAAAGAAAGAGTAAATGCCAGGCAATTGTTTTCACAACTACCAGCCAAATGGAAGAATGGCTCAGGAGGAACTGCAATTCTCTTGGAGGTAGTAAAATCCCCTCTCTCTCACTCACTGCCTACAAACTTACTTGTCTGTCACCCCCCCCAAAGAGCCTGCCGCAAGTAGGTCAGCCAGTGTCATCTTGCAAACCATCGTCGGCCTCGTATGACTTTGCTGAGCTGCACAGCCCGTAGCAGCTTGTGCCTCTCTCTCCCTCTCTCACTCACTCACTCACATCATACTATCCTCTCAGTCTCAGTCTTAAAATAGAGAGGTAGAGCAGAAAGGTCTGAAGTTACAAGCACAGCTAGCTGAACACATGCATCTGGGTTTTAAAATAAATCAGTGAATTAAAAAAAGTGTGTGCACAGATGACACTGCAATCTATCAGAAGGGATGAAAATCCCACCCAAGTTATGCAAATTAAAACACCTTGCATAAATATGCCTTTTATATGCAATTGAGATTTTTAAAATTTGACAATAAAATGTGTTACTTGTTCAAAATGGTTTGAAAGAAAAGATTTAACTAACTTTGTAGGTGGTAGTTTTTTTTTTGTTTTTGTTTTTTTTTGGATATGAAAAAAGCAGGGGGGAGATAAATATCCCTCTGTGCCATTTTTAAAAACAACATTAAAAACACAGAAAAACAGGAACATTTGCCAATGGTCTTGAATGAAAACAAGGTGTCCAATGTATAACTTTTATTTGAAATAAAATACTTAATTCTTATATTAAATCTTAATATGAGTAGCACCAGAAAATAAAAATAGCCTTTGTCAAAATTATGAAAAACTAGGAGCACTCAGAGAGTGCAAACCTCCGCCAAGGCCATGGGGTCACTGACGCCATAACATCTACACGCCGTGGAATCATTGAACCTAAAAAAGTCTAACAATGATGTTTGCTCAGTAGTAAAAAAGTTTCATCTGCTGTGACTGGATAGCATGTATCCTTAGCGCTTGGCATCACAGTTTATTGCAACTTGCACCTTTCCCAGAAGCTACTGTCATCTGAGCACTGATATTGATATTGCATGTGCTTATAGACAAAAACAAATAAGAGACAAAATTCAATTAATTATTCAACTAAACTGCAAATATATGAATTTTTTAACATTTATGAAACACTTCTCTAAACAAGGCCATAGGGTCACTGACCCTAAAGAGATTCCCTCCTTGGCACAGTGATCTATTTCTTTTTGTCTCTTTCTCTGAAATTGTATATAATAATCATTAGATTATTAATATATAAACAAAAATAAATTTAAGAAATATTACAATTTGAAAACAAATGCACCTGAACGTGATGACAGCTGCAACTGCTTAATGCTAACTTTTAACATTGAAAATGCCATAGACATGCTAACGCGTTAGCATCGGGATCCGGATGGTGATCCAGATCACCACTAAAATTTAATCACTTGTTCCTCTTGTCATTTCCGACCACTCCACAAAATTTCATCAAAATCCGTTTAAACGTTTCTGAGTTATCCGGCTGACAGACAGACAAACAAACAAACAAACGTGACCGAAAACATAACCTCGTTGGCGGAGGTAAAAAGGAAGGAAACAAAGCAAAATGGATCAAATTCTTTTTCAAAAAGATGAGGATGGGTACATTGTCTGGTGAGAGGTTAATAACAGCAACAACATTTGACATAGCAATGTCAGGATAAAAACAGCCCTCCCGAACATGCATAGCACTCGACTAAAGTCAACTGTCACCTCACCCACAGAAAGCTCAGTGGTCGCAGGAAGAAGTGGTAGACACTCTGTCCTCAACTTCTGATATTTCAGAGTGATTCTTTCCATGATTAGACCACGATGTGCTTCAAGCCTCCACCAGGCTGCGTCAAGAAGAGTGCAAGTCAGCAGCGTACATGGGCAGCAGGGGATATGATGTGATCATTTAAATGCACCATTCACATAAATGTAAAGCTGCTTCCCCCTCCCCCTGGCGCTTCACATTTTCACTGTAATTCTGTATCAAGATTTACACAGTTATCACTTTAAAAAACAATTCCCCATGACAACAAATCTATATATCACACTCTTATATAAACTTAGCAATGAATCAATGGTAGTAATGTTTGATATGCAAGCTGAACCATGGGGTGGGACAAACATCATGAATCAACTATGATCCATTATACAATTAAAATTTGTTTTTACAAATATCTTGTGGAACTGGTGGTATATACATACATATACATACATATATATACATACATATATATATACATACATATATATATATACATACATATATGTGCACACACTGCCATCCAAAAGTATTGGGCCACTTAATATTTCACACATTTTAATTTGTTTATGCCATTCCAACTATAAAAAGTAAATCAGGTTTCTCATTATAAAAATTTCTAAAAAATAATGTTCTTTAAACTCAAACTTAAAGTAAATCTTTACAACTAAATATACAGTATAGAGGAGGATTTTCTTTCACCAAAACATCAAATCTAGGCTTGCATCTCTGATATACCTTCTGGCAAATTGTCTTATTTTTAAGGAAACCCTCCTATATACGACTTCATCGTGAAGCTGTATAATTAATGAGACAAAATACAAAATGTGCACTATGCACAATTTCTCCAATCACAGGCAGAGAAGCCTGTAGCTTCTTCTGCTTTGTCTGGGTGTCTTGGTGGCTTTCCTCACTTTTCGCCTTCTTGCACAGTCCCTCAGTTTTTGAGAACTGTGGACTCTGCACAGATTTACCATAGAGTGCCATACAGTTTGTATTTCTTCATAATTGATGTAAATAAAGTCCAAGACATAGTCAGTGACTTGGAAATATTCATGTATCCATCCCATGACTTGTCTGAAGAAAACTGGCAATAAAACAGATTATTTACAGGTATTACACCAAAGTGTCCCATTACTTATGCAACCCATCGTCTTGGCTTTTATATTTTTAATTAATTTATATCAAGTTGTAGAGATCTGCTTGGAGTTTGAGGAAATGTTTTTAGAAATGATCATATTGAGAAGCCTGATTTACTTTTTGTATATGAAATGACATAAATGGCATGTATATGAAATGTATATGAATGTATGTATATGAATGTATATGAAATGGCATCTGCTCTCTTCCACAGCATGTCTTTTTCCTGATTCTCTCCCCTCAGCCCCAACCAGTCCCAGCAGAAGACTGCCCCTCCCTGAGCCTGGTTCTGCTGGAGGTTTCTTCCTGTTAAAAGGGAGTTTTTCCTTCCCACTGTCGCCAAGTGCTTGTTCACAGGGGGTCGTTTTGACCGTTGGGATTTTGCTGTAATTATTGTATGGCTTTTGCCTTACAATATAAAGCGCCTTGGGGCAACTGTTTGTTGTGACTTGGCGCTATATAAATAAAATTGATTTGATTTGATAAACAAATTAAAATGTGTGCAATATCAAGCAGCCCAACCCTTTGGGGGGCACTGTATATATTTATTTTCTGCTTCTACTGTCGTTGAGAAATTCTGAATTTGGATGAACTCCATGATTGCACTTGGTCAGAAGCCATTTGTGGGTGCCCCTTTCAACTGATCTCACAGCAGGGGTTACCTAGTGCCCAGCAACTTATTAGGACAGTATCAGAGGAGACAGGTAGCACCAAATGAAGGCATTTTTCACACAACCAAACAGAATTCTGAGGAATCTCATACGATTATCGGAGCTATTTAATGAGTGGAGCATGTTAGATCTTGCATCATACTTTATGATCAGTTTCTCTCTGTAAAGTTTCCAATTAAATGTTTTTTTTTTTTTCCCCTGAGCAAGACGCTCGTACAAGCATTTTCTACGCTTATGTTTGGAATGTTGCTGCAAAAACATTTCAGCTCTTTTGATACTAGAAATCATCTTGCCACTTTGAATTCACTGAAGGTGTTATTAGTTGGGAAAAATGCCCCGCTGCTATACGCCGCCATAATCATCGTTCAACATGTTATCGTTTCCAAACATCCAGGATGTAACATACATTCAGTTCATGATAGATAACATCTTATGATATATTTAGTGTGGGTGTCGAAATGTACCCTTCAGACTTCATCACAAGCCTGCTATACTGTAATCTTTGATGTAGTGATTTGTATCATAGCCTTGTGTGCCCTACCCTGGGTGCCATAGTTTATGGCACCCAGGGTAGGTGATTGTGAGTGATTCTGGATAAAGCATCTGTTTGTGTTAGTTGGCGTATGAATTAACACTGACCTGCAGACTTACAGAGTGACTATAATGTCCTTTCCACATTACATTTTACTATTCTTTCTGGCTCTATATGGTTTCTGAAAACTGGATAGGATACATATCATTGGCTGTCCAATACTTGATATGTATCACAACAGATATATTTATCTGCTTAATACTATTTACAGAAATCTGATTTAAATGCATGTATAAACTGTAGTGTTAGATGTTTGTGTGAAACCCAGCTTTTTTTTTTATTAATAATCTCAAATGAAAATGCAATTTACAATTATGTTTTCCCTTTTTTTAAGTAAAAAACTGCAAACACAAAGTACACATTAAAAATAAATTGAATACAGACATTTGAGTAAAAATAACTGAAAAAAAATCTAAGATTTTCTTCTTTACAATAAATAAAAAGGAGAGGAAAAAAAAAAAAACACCCATCCTGGCACAAAAGACTGAGTGTGCATATACATAACATTTTCCCATAGAGGTCAATACATCAGTGTGTAAATACTCAAGTATGGCAAAGTTTGTAAGGTGGCAAGGTAAGTCAAAAATGTTTCCCATATGTGAAAAAAAACTTGAGTGGATCCTCTCAATGTGTATTTAATTTTCTCCATATTGAGAAAGATCACAAAGTCCCTAAAACAGAGTGAAACAGTTGGTGGGTGAGGAGACTTCCATAACAGAAGCAAACGACGTTTGGCTATTAATGAGGTTAATTGCCTTTTTTTTTTTTTTTTTTTTTTTTTTACTCACTGCAGATTTGCTGTTGCCAGCTCTGCACTAACACAGCCAGATGATGTGAGTAGACTTAAAAAAAAAAGCAAACAAAAATATGTTAAACTCACTGTGGGTAACAACAAGATGATGATGTGTTTTCAACGAAAAGCACTCAGAGCTGCTGTACAAACCAGCAGACTAATGTCTCACCACTTTCAGCACTGATCAAAAATATGGGCACAGGATTATCGGTATGCGTACAGGGCGTCTTACATAGGTGCTTTGATAATACAGTGACCCGGTATAGACCTGTACTATTGTTTCATTAGTACTTGCATTGTTTTTGATTGGAAGTCTAGAAACAAAACACTTTGGGTTATTGCTCTCATCCAGTGTTCAGAGTTCATCTCAACAACAGTTACTCGTTGACGGACTACAGACAGATGAGTCAGTTAAAGTGAACAGTTCCTTATCCCATAAAAAAAAAGGAAAAAAAAGAAAAAAAAAGATCCCCACCCTAAAACCACATTAAAATGACTCACCAAGTATAAGGGGCATTTTCACAACTGATTTGAAAGTTACTGAAATTTATAAATTAATTTCACATGCGCACCAAGTTCATGTTCTGACAAGTGCATGTGCACACTTGCACAAACACACATTAACACAGCACAAAGGTTAGAAGTTAGCAATCGGAGTATTAGCATTGATGCCTTAGGTGCTGCAACAATCATAATAGTGACACATTGGTGAAAGTCTGTTTTGCCACTGAATAAAAGGTCATAGGAACCCAAGAGAATTCCCAGGATATGCCAGAGCCTAAAACCACATGCCCCAAAAACACAATTGCCTTGGATAAATGATTACTTACATGGCCTCAAGCATAAGGCTAGATGTCTAGAATAAAAATGGCGTAGTTCAAAACCAGAAGTATTCCACCTCATGTGGCGCAATGCTGTTCTAGACTATAAGCATGCACTACTGACTACAAAGCGGACCTATTACTCTGATTTGAACAAAAACAAGCATAATTCAAAGTTTCTGTTCAATGCCGTGGCAACACTTGTTCATGGACACCTGTAAGTCGCTCTCCTTTTACAGCCCAAGATTTTTTTGATTACTTTGAGAAGAAAACAGATGACAGAGTAAACATATCCCAGCATGCCTTAATCCAGCTACTGCACCCTGTTATCGAGGTGAGTACCATCACTCATATATTACCTAGATTTACTGAATTTGATAGTATCTCACTGGGTCCTGACAAAACTTGCAATATCTGCTAAAAGCACAACCTGTTTCTTCAACCTTATGCCAACAAAACTGTTTGAGGACCTGTGGCCCACTCTTGGTCTTAATTTGTTGGAAATTATTCATCTATCACTAACCTCGGGATCTGTTCTTAAATGTTTCAAATCTGCAGTGATTAAACCATTACTTTAGAAATCTAATCTTGACCCTAGTGTATTTAAAAATTATAGAGTGATATCAAGTCTATCATTTTGTTCTAAAATTTTGGAAAAAGTGGTTTCACAGCAGCTCGTGGACCACCTTACAGAGAATAATCTTTTTGAGCCACTGCAGTCTGCTTTTGGAACAGAGACAGCTCACACCAACGTTGTAAATGATCTGCTTGCAATGGATTCAGACACCACTACGGTTCTGGTGCTGTTAGATCTTAGCAGTGCATTTGATACAGTGGATCACTGAATTCTACTTCATAAGCTGGAGAATCATTTTAGGATTACTGGGAACGTCCTTGCATGGTTGACATCATACCTAACCAGATGTTCTCATTGTCTTGTACAACAACACTACCTCTAATTTTGGTAACATGAAATACGGTGTTCCAAAGGGGTCTGTTTTAGGCCGCTGAGAACAGATGTCGCATTCAATCAGCAAATGACCAGTGAAAAAGTCTCACTGTTATCACTACATTTGTTCCTGTTTTAATTCTTCTGACAGAAGCACTTTGATGAGGTGAAGATAAAGGCAGATCAGCCAGGTTTTCAAATTTATTATCACTGAATGAGAGCCATACAGGTGCTAATATGGCTGAGCTGTTACAGAATGTATTGCAAATAAATTCATTATGGATCATTACAAGTACTTTGATTTAGAAAGTAACAAGTGGTCACACAGTGACAAAAAAGTAATCCTGTATAGGAAAAATATGGTTCAATAATCCTTTTATAAATGGAATTGGAATCAAATGAAAATGTGAGGTGCCTAACTAGATTCCCACCTGTAAAACTAGTGTTGCTAAAAATACATTTCAAGCTGTGCCACAGTTCAGAAATTCAAATACTGAAATATTTTACAATTTAAAAATGATTCATCTCTTATGTTTCAATACAAGCAGAGCCCAGTGAAAATCAGATACTTAAATTATTAAAACTAGAGATCAGCTTGTTGAGAGATTCCATTTTAACATATTTTTCACAGAAAACTAAAGAAATACATTAACTTGGTCTTCGTGCATACTGAAAACAAGCAGAGCCTTCTGGTGGGCACCAAAGGTGAACTGACTGCGTGCTACACAGAGCCACATGCCATTTGACCCTCTATGCTAATGATCCAGCTGCTACATAATCTGCAGGGTCTAGCCAGTGTCTTAATTAGAGAACCTTGGGCTGTGGCAAGAATGATGAGGCAGAACACAGCCAGGCAGTAAGGTGGCCCCCCTGCCTGCCTTCATTACTCTGCCAGGCAGTAGGGCAGTCAGAACAGAGACAAGTCCCAGCCTGCAGCCATGTCAGAGAAGACTATGTTCACCACTGGGTCTGAGGGGGAAAGTATACAAAGATGCAGGAAAACTGTGAGGAAAAGCCAGGGGAGATTGAGCAGAAGGCTGGAGTGACACAACAACATTGGCATCAAGCCCAGCCCAGAGTAGAAGTGGCAATATTGTCTGCACTGAAAGGGTCTAAGAGGCAATATGATTGTGAACAGACTGCAATTCCATCGTGAACTGTTTTGATCTGCCAGTTGTAGTGGAAAGAAGAAGAAAAACTTCCATCAATTTTATTGCTAAAAGAGTGTGTGTGCGTGTGTATGTGCATATTTTTCCTCCTGTGTCGCTTGACTAATTTCTTTTACAATGAAGCGCTTACTGCAATTTCAAGGGCCGAGAGGGAGTAAGTAGTGGATGGTAAAATTTATTCTCCATTCAACACTTAACTTTCTTTATGCTCCAGGGATTAAAGGCAGATTTAGTTCTGAGTGAGAAACTGACAGCACATTTGAAATACCTTAATTTAGCAAGTTCTTGACAGGATTTATCAATGTTGCTGCTGCTAGACGTCTGACAGCAAATCAGTGATTGTGTTTTGTGTCGAAGCCATCAAGTCTGAAGTGGCTCAATCAGACTTTACACAGCACAGTTATTACACATGTGCTCGGCACTCTTTTATTCTAGAATCCCCAATGAAGCAATAACCAGAGATTACTCAAGACAACGTCACAGCAGGTTATGCCAACATCATTGTATTAGGCAAGTGCGTACACACAGAGAGGCAAATGCGTCATAAAATAACTGCTGTTCCCCATCGGTGCGGTTACAAGATGGATGGCTATTCTTAATGTGCACTTGTTCTCTAAATAAAACTATTTTGTGACAATAATCGTAATTTAAGTTTACCAAGCTTCACATTGTGATGAATTAAATCCTTGAATATATTACCTTCAAAATAATGATAATTTAGCTGCAATATATGATGAAACAAACCCTTTAAAATATTGAATACAAGTTAAATGTTAAAGTTGTTGATACTTTTAAAGAAAATGCTGATAAGTGATACTGCATTAAAAAGTATATAACTTGTGTTAACAAATGGACTGCATTTATATAGCACTTTTCCATCTGCATCAGACACTCAAAGCTTTACACACTTCTTCTTCTTCTTTGTCTTTCAGCTGTTCCCGTTAGGGGTCGCCACAGCAGATCAATCGTTTCCATCTCACCCTGTCCTCTATATCTTCCTCTGTCACACCAACCACCTGCATGTCCTCTCTCAGCACATCCATGAACCTCCTCTTTGGTCTCCCTCTTCTCCTCCTGCCTGGTGGCTCCATCCTCAGCATCCTTATCCCTATATACCCTGGGTCCCTCCTCTGCACATGTCCAAACCATCTCATTCTCGCCTCTCTGACTTTGTCTCCAAACCGTCCCACCTGAGCTGTCCCTCTGATATGTTCATTCCTAATCTTGTCCATTCTTGTCACTCCCAAAGAGAATCTCAACATCTTCAGCTCTGCCACCTCCAGCTCTGCCTCCTGTCTTTTTGTTAGTGCCACTGTCTCTAAACCATACAACATAGCTGGTCTCACTACTGTTTTGTAAACTTTCCCCTTCACTCTTGCTGATATTCTTCGGTCACAAATCACTCCTGCCACCTTTCTCCACCCACTCCACCCTGCCTGCACTCTCTTCTTCACCTCTCTACCACACTCTCCATTACTTTGAACAGTTGACCCCAAATATTTAAACTCATCTACTTTCACCACTTCTACTCCTTGTAACTGCACTATTCCACTGGGCTCCCTCTCATTCACACACATGTACTCAGTCTTGCTTCTACTAACTTACATTCCCCTTCTCTCCAAAGCATATCTCCACTTCTCCAGACTAGACTCAACTTGCTCTCTACTCTCACTACAGATCACAATGTCATCTGCAAACATCATAGTCCATGGGGACTCCTGTCTGATCTCATCTGTCAACCTGTCCATCACCACTGCAAACAAGAAAGGACTCAGAGCTGATCCTTGGTGTAATCCCACCTCCACCTTGAATGAGTGTCATTGCGACTGCGCATCTCACCGCTGTCACACTATTTTTGTACATGTCCTGCACTACCCTAACATACTTCTATGCCACTCCAGACTTCCTCATACAATGCCACAAGTCTTCTCTTGGCACCCTATCATAAGCTTTTTCTAAGTCCACAAACACACAATGTAACTCTTTCGGTCCTTCTCTGTACTTTTCCAACAGTATTCTCAGAGCAAACATTGCATCTGTAGTGCTCTTTCTCGGCATGAAACCATATTGCTGCTCACAGATCTTCACCTGTTTTCTAAGCCTAGCTTCTACTACTCTTTCCCATAACTTCATGCTGTGGCTGATCAGCTTTATGCCTCTGTAGTTACTGCAGCTCTGCACATCACCCTTGTTCTTGAAAATAGGAACCAGCACACTTCGTCTCCACTCCTCAGGCATCCTCTCACTTTCCAAGATTTTATTAAACAATCTGGTTAGAAATTCTACTGCCATCTCTCCTAGACATTTCCATGCCTCTACTGGAATGTCATCTGGACCAACTGCCTTTCCACTCTTCATCCTCTTCATAGCAGCCCTCACTTCTTCCTTGCTAATCTCTTTTACTTCCTGATTTACTCTCACCACATCATCCAGCCTTTTCTCTCGCTCATTTTCTTTATTCATCAACTCTTCAAAATATTCCCTCCACCTTCTCAGCACATACTCCTCACTTGTCAGCACATTACCATGTGCATCTTTTACCACCCTAACCTGCTGCATATCCTTTCCAGCTCTGTCCCTTTGTCTGGCCAATCGGTACAAGTCCTTTTCTCCTTCCTTACTATTCAACTTCTTGTACAGCTCGCAATATGCCTTTTCCTTTGCTTTTGCCACTTCTATTCTCGCCTTACGCCGCATCTCCTTGTACTCCTGTCTACTTTCTTCATCTCTCCGACTATCCCAAAACTTTTTCGCCAACCTCTTTCTCCTTATGCTTTCCTGGACCTCTTCATTCCACCACCAAGTCTCCTTGTCTTTCTTCCACTGTCCAGATGTCATACCCAGTACTGCCCTAGCTGTCTCCCTCACCACATCTGCAGTACTTTTCCAGTTGTCCAAAATTGCTTCCTCTCCAACTAGTGCTTCTCTCACCTGCTCGCTAAATTTCACACAACAGTCTTCCTCCTTCAGCTTCCACCATCTGATCCTTTGTTGAGCTCTCACTCTCTTCTTCTTTACCTCTAAAGTCATCCTACAAACAACCATCCTATGCTGTTTAGTGACACTCTCTCCTGCTACCACCTTACAGTCTGTGATTTCTTTTAGCTTGCATCTCCTATAAAGAATGTAGTCCACCTGTGTGCACATTCCTCCACTCTTATATGTTACCCTGTGCTCCTCCCTTTTCTTAAAGTAGGTATTCACCACAGCCATTTCCATCCTTTTTGCAAAATCAACTACCATCTGTCCTTTCCCATTCCTATCCTTGATACCATATCTACCCATTACTTCCTCATCACCTCTGTTCCCTTCACCAACATGCCCATTGAAGTCTGCTCCTATCACCACTCTTTCATGCTTGGGCACACTCTCCACCACCTCATCTAACACACTCCAGAAATCTTCTTTCTCCATCTCACAACCTACCTGTGGGGCATATGCACTGATGATATTCATCATCACCTCTTCAATTTCCAACTTCACACTCATCACCCTGTCAGACACTCGCTTAACCTCCAACACACTCTTAACATACTCCTTTAAAATGACCCCAACACCATTTCTCTTCCTGTCCTCACTATGGTACAACAACTTGTACCCACCGCCGATGCTCCTGCTCTTACTTCCCTTCCACTTGGTCTCTTGCACACACAATATGTCTACCTTTCTCCTTTCCATCATATCAGCCAGCTCTCTCCCTTTACCAGTCATACTACCAACATTCAAAGTCCCCACTCTCATTTCCACCCTTCTAGTTTTCTTCTTCTCCCGCTGTTCGTGGCAACGTTTTCCTCCTCTTCTTCGTCATCTTCGCCCAGCAGTAGCCCAATTTCCACCGGCACCCTGTTGGGCAATAGCACAGATGGCGGACATTGTTAACCCGGGCCGCGACCGATCCGGTACGGGAATTCGATTCTGAGTCTGCATAGTTGGGTTGGCTTGTTTTACGCCGGATGCCCTTCCTGACGCAACCCTCCTCATTTATCCGGGCTTGGGACCGGCACTCAGAATGTACTGGCTGCACACCCCATGCCTCACATTCACCCTGATGTCAAGGCTGCTGCCATGCAAGGTGCCCACTACACACCGGGAGCAACTAGGGGATTAAAGACATTGTCCAAGGGCCCTTAGTGATTTTCCGGTCAGGCTGGGATTTGAACCGAGGATCTCTGGTCTCAAGCCCAACGATTTAACCACTAGACCATCACCTCCCCAAAATGTGTATAACGTCTGCACTTAATTCTAGCTGGAACATACCATTCAGAGACGAAGCTAAGTTGAATGGTATGTTCCAGCTTTCACCTCATGAAATATTCATACCATTGAACTCAAACATTCATTATTTGTGTATATATATATATATATATATATATATATATATATATATATATGCACTTCTCGCCAGCGTTGTAAGAGTGTGCCTGAAGAAATTATGCTGCAGTCAGGCCGTTAAGCCATTTCTGAGGGTGTGCAATGGGAAAAATTAACTGATCATTTCTCTACATTAATTGTGGATGCGCTGGTTCTGATTCTGAAGCAGCGCTTGCACAATTTATTCACCTGTCAAAGCCATTTAAAGATGCCAATCGTGACTATTGGGATTAAAAAGAGAATCGTCCGCCGTTTATCATTCACACAGTAGTGGGGTTTTTTTTTTGTTTTGTTTTTTTGTTCCGCATAGCGTGCCACTTCCGTGGGACAGTGCACAAAGGTTCTCTGGGGTTGGCTGTGTGAGAACCTTTCCCATAGCCACGTTCTACTGCTGCAGCTGAAAGGTTATCCTACAATGTGACACGCAGCGAGTGCTGCATGTGCGAGTTTTGTAGGGGAGACCGGGACAATTATACCCCAGAAAATGTTTAATTTCCAACGGTCTGAAACACTATTGCCTGCATTTTAAGGGCCAGATTTTGTGAAGTAGTATTAATATGTTGCATACCAAGACAATCGGGTGACAGCTCAAAAAAAAACAAAAAACGGTTTTAATAACACTAACCCAAATCGATACCCTATCGGATCTAATCAAAATAATCTATTGTGAATCTTAAGAATTGGAATCAAATAGATTCTTGAAATTTGAATCAATATTCAGCCCTAGTGGCATCATATTCAAGAAGATGTGAGGCTATAATTGCTGTCAAAGGTGCATCAACAAAGCATTGAGCAAAGGGTGAGAATATGTATGTCCAAGTTAGTTTATTTTAAAAAAATGCAAAAAAAAAAAAAAATAATGCAATTAAGATGATAATAATGCACTGCCCTACGAAGTCACCAACATACTTGGACTAGTGTTCTATAACTGCAAAGTTGCTGAAATACAGATGTACAAATCATGATTTTGTAACAACTTAAATATATGCATATCCTCCTGGATTTTATACTCCCACACAATATAAATTTGTCAGTTACTGCTGTAAAATAAGTCTACCTGGGATTCAGTAAACTGTTCCTCATATGTCCTCATATGGTGAAAACTCTCAATGTGCCACCAACAAAGTTGAGAACACACACACACACACACACACACACACACACACACACACACACACACACACACACACACACACACACACACACACACACACACAAAACCTTCCGATTATGCTTCAGATCAGCATATCTCAATATGTACACTTGTGCATGAGTCAATGACAAGATGTTTTCACAGTAAATTAACTGCATGTTTGCGAATGAAAGGACTGCAGCAGGGCAATGAGTTCGCTATAGGGACTTGTTCACTCCAAGTATTTATTGTGTAAGTGGGTTTCAACACTATCCCTATAGAATGAGGGAACATTATACTTTATACACTGCTGAACAACTTCCAGAGGACCGACTAGGTTGTTTGAATTTGTTAAATGAATTTAATTGTCTGCTTATTTAAAATGAAATTTATCTTCTCAAAGATCTGACACTTGACAGAGTTAATTTAGTACTGACTGATTTGTCAAAGAAGAAAAAACTGTAGTAAAGCATTTAAATGCAAAGCAACAAAATCTTGTATACAACTAAGTAAATTCTGATTTTTGCTAAATGAAACATACAGCTCTTTTTTTTTTTACTTTATACCTCAAAAAAATCACTATAAATAGAAAATAGCTACACTACATCTTTAACATTATTGGATATTTGATCAAATCAGCTATTCCTTTCAAATAATTTGCAACTGAAAACAAACAAAATGTAATTAAATGAAGACAGACATTTCAACCCACTGTTTCAAGATATGAGACACAACTCAAAATACCAGATATGCATTGATATGACAAATTAATTCATGAGCAGATTGCAACTCACCCAGTAAATAAAAGTAAGCTACTTTTAAAATAATAAAAAAAAAAAAATTGGTGACATGGGGCAAACGACTGACTGAAGGAAAAATTGAGCATGCACACGGGGGTGGGGAGTGGGTGGGAAGCAAACAAAATGATCTGAATTGCAGTCTTAAGTTACTTCACCAACAAGCAATCTTAAAAAAAAATAAGACAAAATCATCAGATTTTTGCCTCTTTTGAAAATTCAAATGCACCTCAGGTGATCTTGTCATATGAACTCCAGAAAAAGATTCAGGTCTGGACACTGTCGCTGTCTGTAGTAAACGTATTTTAATCCAACTGGAAATACTCCATTTGGTTTAAGATTGCCATCTGGGTTATCGCCAGTACACTACAGAAATTGCTCTTGCTGTTCCTCAAAAATGTCTAACATTTTCAGCAGTGGCCTTTACAGAGATGTTACAGAATCCCTTCAAAGTTCCAATCAGACATTTATGTTGGCAGTTTATGTAAACGTCACCTTAGATGCATGTATTCTTCTGGCTTTGTGTCACTCTCACAAAAGAAAAGTCATCAGCATATGCCTTGTTGCTGAGAAAACCTCTCGACAAGGACATGCACTTATTCACTTGTGGGCTTAATGAGACATTATATGGACTTCAGGAAGCGGAGAGAATAAAGTCTATTTTATGTCCAGCCTTTTAATGTCATAGGTTTGACACTATCCAATCTGAAGTGAAAAAACACTTGAAAAGGTTTCACCTTGACTCAATACACGAACTAGCTCACTACATCACAAAAGCTCATATTTTCCATACATTTTTACAGTTACTTCTCACTTTTTCAAGAAAAAGTCATATGAATAAAAACATCATTACTATTACTTTACATTGAATGTAAAACTGCTTATCATAAGCCACAGTCACACACACACACACACACAGACTTAAGACTGTTGGTGATTCGGCAGAGTCACCAACAGTCATCACAGCCCCCTCAAGAATATGGTCGCAACTCTGTTTGGGGGGGGGGGGGGGGGTGTCACATACATAGTCTTTTGCAGTGGTCACAAAGGCACTGATGCACATACAGTAGTGTTCAGAATAATAGTGCTATGTGACTAAAATGATTAATCCAGGTTTTGAATATGTTTCTTATTGTTACATGGGAAACAAGGTACCAGTAGATTCAGTAGATTCTCACAAATCCAACAAGACCAAGCATTCATGATATGCACACACTTAAAGCTATGAAACTGGGCTATTAGTAAAAAAAAGTAGAAAAGGGCGTGTTCACAATAATAGTAGTGTGGCATTCAGTCAGTGAGTTTGTCAATTTTGTGGAACAAACAGGTGTGAATCAGGTGTCCCCTATTTAACCCCTTAACGCCTGAATTTATATAGCTGTATATAAAAAAATGTGTGTTTTTGCCTTTAAGTAGATGGTAAATAATGTTGAGATTAATTTCACTTTTGCACAAAAAAAATAAATAGAAATTTTGGTATTTTGGTAATAATTTATGTTATAATGTTATAATAATAATAATAATAATAATAATACTGGTATGTTGCAAATATGCGACAACAGGCATACTGGTCAATTTGGTATGTTGCATATTTGAGTCAAATATTCAAATTCAAATGTATTAATTTATATAGCGCCAATTCACGACAAAATCGTCCCAAGGCGCTTCACAACATAAAAAACAATTAAAAATTTAAAACACAATAAAAACAACCATAAAAGAAAGACAGCAGTAAAAGAATACAAGGTTAAAAACACATCATAACACTAATGATAAAACAGGGAAAATAAATGAGTCTTTAAACGTGATTTAAAGGTCTCCACAGTGTCCGACTGCCAAATGTGTGCCGGCAGATCGTTCCACAGAGCTGGGGCACGATAGGAAAAAGCTCTGTGACCGGCAGACTTTTTATTCACCCTGGGAACACACAGAAATCCTGCACCCTGAGAACGCAGGGCCCGAGCTGGTACATAGGGGCTTATCAAGTCAGCCAGATAGGGAGGTGCAAGTCCATGAACAATTTTATAAACTAAAATCAGTACTTTAAAATCCGATCTTGCAGAAACAGGAAGCCAGTGCAGGGACGCCAAGATTGGCGTAATGTGGTCAAACTTTCTGCTCCGTGTCAAAAGTCTGGCAGGAGCATTCTGAACCAATTGAAGACCCCTGATCCTGGACTGCGGTAAGCCAGAGAATAGAGCATTACAATAGTCCAATCTAGAAGAGACAAACGCATGAATCAAAGTCTCAGCATCAGCCATAGACCGAATAGGACGAATCCTTGCTATATTTCGCAAATGGAAGAAGGCAGTCCTTGTAATGTCTCTAATGTGGAGATCAAAGGACAACGCAGGATCAAAAATTACTCCAAGGTTCCTCACTTTATCCGTATGATGTATAACACACGGACCTAAGCTAAATGCTAGCTGATCAAATTGATGCCGATATCTCGCTGGACCAAAAACCATAACTTCAGTCTTATCAGAATTTAAAAGTAGGAAGTTACTAGACATCCAATTTCTTACTGATGCAAGACAATCTTCCAAGGATTTTATGTGAGTAAGATTACCAGCAGTTATTGGCATATACACTTGAGTGTCATCAGCATAGCAATGAAAGGGAATCCCAAAACGCCGCAATATATTCCCGAGGGGTGCTACATAAAGAGAAAAAAGCAAGGGGCGCAAAACGGATCCCTGAGGAACCCCAAACTTCATGTCTCTACGATCGGAGGAGGTTCCATTACACAATACACAGTAGGAACGACTGGACAGATACGACGTCAACCATGCAAGAGCAGTTCCAGTAATCCCAAAGTGATTCTCCAGCCTATTGAGTAGAATATGGTAATCCACAGTATCAAATGCAGCACTAAGATCCAGCAGCACCAGGACCGTAGTGATATCCAAGTCCATTGCTCGCAAAAGGTCATTCACTACTTTAGTAAGTGCTGTCTCTGTGGAGTGAAATTTTCTAAAAGCAGACTGCAGTGGCTCAAAAAGTTTATTCTCAGTGAGGTAGTCCACGAGCTGTCGCGAGACCACTTTTTCCAGGATTTTAGAACAAAATGACAGATTTGATATCGGTCTATAATTCTTCAATACACTAGGGTCGAGATTAGATTTTTTAAGTAATGGTTTGATCACTGCAGACTTAAAATACTTAGGAACAGATCCAGAAGTTAATGAGAGATTTATAATTTCCAGCACAGTTGGTCCAAGAATGGGCTACAGGTCCTTAAACAGTTTTGTTGCATATATATGCAAATATTGTAGCATATATGCGACAATAGGCATTAAGGGGTTAAGGATGAAGCCAGCACCTGTTGAACATGCTTTTCTTTTTGAAAGCCTGAGGAAAATGAGACGTTCAAGACACTGTTCAGAAGAACAGCGTAGTTTGATTAAAAAGTTGATTGGAGAGGGGAAAACTTATACGCAGGTGCAAAAAATTATAGGCTGTTCATCTACAATGATCTCCAATGCTTTAAAATGGACAAAAAAAAAACAAAAAAAAAAAACAGATGCGTGGAAGAAAACGGAAAACAACCATCAAAATGGATAGAAGAATAACCAGAATGGCAAAGGCTCACCCATTAATCAGCTCCAGGATGATCAAAGACAGTCTGGAGTTACCTGTAAGTGCTGTGACAGTTAGAAGACGCCTGTGTGAAGCTAATTTATTTGCAACAATCCCCCGCAAAGTCCCTCTGTTAAATAAAAGACGTGCAGAAGAGGTTACAATAGGAGGAATATTTTTTGGACTGATGAGTAAAACTGTTCTTTTTGGGTCCAAGGGCCGCAGACAGTTTGTGAGAGCCACAGTTCACAGTGAAGACAGTGAAGCATGGTGGTGCAAGAATCATGATATGGACATGTTTCTCCTACTATGGTGTTGGGCCTATATATCGCATACCAGGTATCATAGATCAGTCTGGATATGTCAAAATACTTGAAGAGGTCATGTTGCCTTATGCTGAAGAGGTCATGCCCTTGAAATGGGTGTTTCAACAAAACAATGATCCCAAGCACACTACTAAACAAGCAAAATATTGGTTCCAAACCAACCAAATGAATGCCTTGCAGATGTGCAGAAATCATGAAAAACTGTGGTTATACAACTAAATACTAGTTTAGTGATTCACAGGATTGCTAAAAAAGCAGTTTGAACATAATAGTTTTGAGTTTGTAGCGTCAACAGCAGATGCTACTATTATTGTGAACACCCCCTTTTCTACTTTTTTTACTAATAGCCCAATTTCATAGCCTTAAGAGTGTGCATATCATGAATGCTTGGTCTTGTTGGATTTGTGAGACTCTACTGAATCTACTGGTACCTTGTTTCTCATGTAACAATAAGAAATATACTCAAAACCTATATTAATCTTTTTAGTCACATAGCACTACTATTATTCTGAACATGACTGTATATGCACAATGGTGGTGCTATTGTTGTGGGACAGCCATGTGTCTTTACCAGAAATTTATATGACAGTACTGCTTTTCCAGAAACTCATGACTGTGGCAGGACTGTGACTAAACTGACATCCAACTAAAATGAGAAAAATCAAGAGCATACTAACGAATACGTAAAAGACTCATAACTGCAACAGATTCAGCACCACCAATCACAGAAACACAGTATCTAGCGTCTACTCAAGATCAAAGTGTGATTGTCACCGATATGCAGAACTAATACAACCCCTGGAAAACATTATGGAATCACCGGCCTCGGAGGATGTTCATTCAGTTTTTTAATTTTGTAGAAAAAAAGCAGATCACAGACATGACACAAAACTAAAGTCATTTCAAATGGCAACTTTCTGGCTTTAAGAAACACTATAAGAAATCAGGAAAAAAAAATTGTGGCAGTCAGTAACGGTTACTTTTTTAGACCAAGCAGAGGGAAAAAAAATATGGAATCACTCAATTCTGAGGAAAAAATTATGGAATCATGAAAGATCCGGACTATTTGCAGGCCATGACATTGACCCTATGTGTCTTTTTGCAAGGAATGTTTTCACAGTTTTTGCTCTAAGGCAAGATGCATTATCATCTTGAAAAATGATTTCATCATCCCCAAACATCCTTTCAATTGATGGGATAAGAAAAGTGTCCAAAATATCAACGTAAACGTGTGCATTTATTGATGATGTAATGACAGCCATCTCCCCAGTGCCTTTACCTGACATGCAGCCCCATATCATCAATGACTGTGGAAATTTACATGTTCTCTTCAGGCAGTCATCTTTATAAATCTCACTGGAACGGCACCAAACAAAAGTTCCAGCATCATCACCTTGCCCAATGCAGATTCGAGATTCATCACTGAATATGACCTTCATCCAGTCATCCACAGTCGACGATTGCTTTTCCTTAGCCCATTGTAACCTTGTTTTTTTCTGTTTAGGTGTTAATGATGGCTTTCGTTTAGCTTTTCTGTATGTAAATCCCATTTCCTTTAGGCGGTTTCTTACAGTTCGGTCACAGACGTTGACTCCAGTTTCCTCCCATTCGTTCCTCATTTGTTTTGTTGTGCATTTTCGATTTTTGAGACATATTGCTTTAAGTTTTCTGTCTTGACGCTTTGATGTTTTCCTTGGTCTACCAGTATGTTTGCCTTTAACAACATTCCCATGTTTGTATTTGGTCCAGAGTTTAGACACAGCTGACTGTGAACAACCAACATCTTTTGCAACATTGCATGATGATTTACCCTCTTAAGAGTTTGATAATCCTCTCCTTTGTTTCAATTGACATCTCTCGTGTTGGAGCCATGATTCATGTCAGTCCACTTGGTGCAACAGCTCTCCAAGGTGTGATCACTCCTTTTTAGATGCAGACTAACAAGCAGATCTGATTTGATGCAGGTGTTAGTTTTGGGTATGAAAATTTACAGGGTGATTCCATAATTTATTCCTCAGAATTGACTGAGTCCATTACTGAGTCCGTTACTGACTGCCACAATTTTTTTTCCTGATTTCTTATAGTGTTTCTTAAAGCCAGAAAGTTGCCATTTGAAATTACTTTAGTTTTGTGTCATGTCTGTGATCTGCTTTTTTTTTTTCAAAATTAAACAACTGAATGAACATCCTCCGAGGCCGGTGATTCCATAATTATTGCCAGGGGTTGTAGATTAGGATGGGTTGAGCTCCTAACATATAGCCAGACATGGGTTCAATTTCTCAGTCACATGACATCTGCATCTTTGCACAAGACATTTCATCTGCATTATCCGAATCCACCTAGGCCCTGTTCAGACTCAGTTTAGAAATCCAGCTCAAGCCTGATTCGATCTGGATTGCTTTTTAGCCAGATTGTGTTCAGAACTGTTTTTAAATCCAGCTCATTCTACACACATGTCCAAACTCAATCTGGCTCAAGCAGAGAGAAACGTCTAGAACTGACAGTGGTGTGTGCTCTGGACGTTTGAGCATGGGTGTGAGAGACACGTGGAAGGAAATGCACCCAGCAGATTTGCTGTCCTCGCTGCTGCAGCTGCACTGAGCACTGCCACAGTGGAGAGGACAATGTGGGTGCACGAACATAGTGAGGAGGTTTGACGTTATGATCCCGAAGCTAGCCAAATTCAAGGCACATTTAAGTACGTATCTTGGCAAATCCCACTCCAGAAAACAATCTGCTTTAAATCCGATTTACACTGTTCACATTCAGAAAAACTCCTATCCAACTCGAGTGAGATTCATGTCAAATCCCGCCCGAGCTAAATTGCCACCCCTAGTCTGAATGGGGCACTAATGGTACAACAAAGAAAGTAAAGTTGTTTGCTCCCCTGTTATCTCACAAAGGGATTTTCATTAGACAGTTTAAAACAAATTCAGAGCCCCAACTAAAAGAGATGTATGTTTTTCACCCATATTTATCATGTAATGAAGCTTTGTCGAGGTTTTTTGTTTTTGCTTTTATGCTTCTTCCTGAGAACATATCTGATCACAGTAGCTAAGTGAAGTCTTTACCTCAGTACACAACACCAACTAAGTGTGTTACAGATACATGATGATGCACCTTCACTCGAGATGCGACTGTACAATACACTGGTGTTCAAGTCATCACCAGTGAAACATTTTGTCACAATAAGGTATTTTCAATACCGTTAATACAGCAGTATCCCTTAATTGTCCAACATGAAATGTGTGCTGTTACAAATCTGAGTCCTCTTAATATTCTATTCTAATGTTGTGCATGAATTAAAACAAAACAAAAAAAAAAGCATGAAAGGAAGGGAGAGAAGTAACCAAGTGAGGGGATGGGGCCACCCCTTTCTTATGCAGCATAAAGCTTTTGATTATTTGAGGTGAAAATGATGAATTCTGAGGAGGAAAATTATTGTTTCTTTTTCTTGATTTTTGTTTTTCCTGAAAGGTGAGTAATTTTAAAAAAGTAAAGAACACAAATTTCCAAGGTCTCGTTGACTTTCCTTGGTAAGTGTACTTTAATGGATGACTGCAGATCATGTTTTCCTCATGACTTTACTTCAAAACACACTTATTTCTAGTCAAACATTAAACGTCAAAAATCAAATGACTGTATATTTGTAAAGACTATTCTCTGGAAAAATGTAAAACTATAACACAATGCTAAAATGCCCTTGGCCGTAGGAGCATGTACCTTGTAATGGCATCTGCAAGAGGGAGTACATTTGCGCATAATGAACTTTTGCAAAGACCGTAAATTACCTTTGACTGTGTGATGTACGTGCAGGCCGACATTCGCAAGATGTCTTGTAAATCATTCTCGAGGTGTTACAAAACAGCATTTTCAGTTTTAGAAGTGTTTATTTCTCACTAGCTTTTCAACATATGAGAAACATGTTAGATTTACTCAGAAACGCAGCAGTTTCCAAGCGGATTCCGTCATGCTGGATTAGTAGCCAGAGAGAGACCAGCCAGCGCCTTTCTACTGATCAGCTGTCACCGTGTCCTTCCCAGAATCACGATGCCCCCCATCCCCCACCCCAAAAGGGAAAACAAAAATTTGTGCTGTCGGCTATGAACATACCAATAGGATACAGAATGTGACCATCTGACCTCTTAAAATAGGTCAAGGTTAGCCATCTTTGAACTTGTCCATGGTATGTGTCCCAAGAATACATGGGGGGGCAGAGCTCTTCGGGGGGTGCGAGTGATGGGTATCATGAACCGGTTCTTTTCAAGAATCATTAAGAAATGGTTCGATCCACCGACGTCAATAGCCTTTTTGCTTAACGATTCCCTTATCGGTCCTTCAGAGCGGCTGTTGTTGTTGAAGGTGTTTTATTAGAAAAATTATAATTTCTTTATGTTGATTAACCGGTTCTGTAATGGCTCCACTTTGAAGCTTGAAACAATGAAGCACTGGACCGATCCACTGCTTCGTTGGTTCATTGCTACACTGCTTTCAGAAGCGACAAGTCTGCTTCTTAACCCCTCTCAAAGTAAGTCCCTCTGGCTGCTCCCTTGTTTGCACTCGGGGTCGCCACAGCAAATCCAAGGTGGATCTGCATGTTGATTTGGCACAGATTTTACGCCGGATGCCCTTCCTGACGCAACTCCACATTACATGGAGAAATGTGGCAGGGGTGGGATTTGAACCCAGAATCTTCCGAACTGAAACGAAGCGCATTAACCACTTGGCCAACACCCCTGCGCAAAGCCATTTAAAAATGTCAATCGTGAGTCACTTTTGTGTGGATTAAAGTCACTAACTGGGACTCTTGACTTGTTGCATGTAAGAAACGAGAATCATTCTCCGTTCCATTCGCACAGCTTCAAACACTGCGCTGTCTGGTTGGAATTAATAACTTCAAAGCAAAACACAGTTTAAATCAAATGATACCTCTTTCCAAACGTAACACCGACAACAGACTAAAAAGTTTTTATCTTCCAAAAATGAGACATGCTGCGTTCTTTATGAATTACATTGATGTTAAATTGCAGCACAGCCAGATACAAGAGCTCAGCTTAGAGGTATGGAGTTAGATTCATGCCATTAATGTCTGAAAGGAAATGCTTTTGAGAAAAACTACAGAAATCAAGGATCCAGTGACCAATTTCATATTTATTTACTTTAAGACCCAATAAAATGTTATTCAATTTCAATTTATTTTCATTTATATAGCGCCAAATCACAACAAAGTTGCCTCAAGGCACTTCACACAAGTAAGGTCTAACCTTACTAACCCCCAGAGCAACAGTGGTAAGGAAAAACTCCCTCTGAGGAAGAAACCTCAAGCAGACCAGACTCAAAGGGGTGACCCCTCTGCTTGGGCCACGCTACAGGCATAAATTACAAAACAATTCACAGAAACAATTCACAAAACGAATATACAGGAAATGCTGTTGGTACACAGGACAGGAGGGTTTCCAGCACAAATACAATTCCCATCTCTAGATGGAGCTGCACCTTAAACAGAGAGAAAAAACAGAACCAGGCATCAGAAAGACAAGAAATACTGTATAATTTGTCAGCATTAAACAAGAAATACTAAGTTGATTGACATAGAAAACCTGTAAAGCCTAATTTTCGTACACAGAAAATTCACAGGAGGTATTGATAAGGGAATCGATGAGGAATCGGATCAATAAGTGGAATCAATAATGGCATAGATAGATAAAATCTTATCAATACCCATCCCTTATTATTTATGTTAAAATGTGTTAGTTATGCCAAAGACATTTTAAAACACACATAGATGTTTAAATGTTTAAAAAAAATGATGTTTAAAATATGACAAAATATGAGAATAAACCTGGTAGAAAATAAAATAGGAGTTGATGAAATGGTCATGAGTATGTGAATGTTAAACTTCATGAATAAAAAGCATTAGCCTAACTACAAGTTCAAAATACCCAGGTTGGAGATATTTTACAGCAACAAAATATAAATTTGTGGTTTTTATATAGATATAAATTATATGATTATATGATATATATAATATGATTATATTACTGAAATTAATTTTGATATACCACCATTGGGCATATGCTGACAATTAAATACATCTCAATTGCTAAAATCAATAGAAAAACAATTCATGTGTTTTTATGATATAATATTTTAGGATTAGTAAATGGACATACTGAAAAGTAAGAAAATGTGGTATTTATATGGACATATTACATGCTTTAGCAAAAATTGACTCTGTGCAACATACCTGACATACATACAACCTGATTTTGAAAAAGGCAATTTCAATTTAATGTAAAAAGTGTTTCATTTAAAATATGTGGTTAGGGTTAGGTTGTTGTACACAACATTGGACCTCTTGTTTTTATTCAGGACCATGGATAAAAGTTCCTTGTTTTCATTGCTCATTAAGTTTTTTTGTTTTTGTTTTTTTTTTTTTGGCGCTGATCCCAAAAATAAATAAATAAATAAATAAATCTGTGACTTGAAAACTGTATCTGATCCAAACTGTAGCTTTTGTGGTCCATGACACCCCAACTGGTGCCTATAAAATAACACTTGTACACTCACAAATGCATGCATTACCAACTTATTATATAATATCCAATCGCAGCTTGCCTGTCTTTTGCTTACCAAGAAAACCAAGTCATCATGGCCTCAAATACCTGTGCATTACAGTCATCATTTCCTCTGAGAAAGGAGCAACGCTATGCAGCCCACATTCACACTCCCATGTGCAGACACAAGATTTGATAGGTGCCAGACCAGTGTTCTCCTGCACTTATCTGCAATTCCTGTGATTAATCCCCTTTTCCTGCAGTCATGCATTCATCACGGGTAACACTGCAACAGCATATGTCTGCTCAACTACACAGAGGCAGACACAAGACTTAGAATGGTTGTACTGCTGTCCATTCTACCTCAGAATGGCAAGCATGATGAATACTGAATTAAAATAAGGTCACTCGGTTTGGAACCGACAAAAATAAATATTTACAACACTATCGCTAAATATTACCCAGACCTCAGCTGAAAGAGAGAGGCTTATGATGACAACAATCTTCCTGCACTGTGAATGGTAACTTGGCAAACGGGAGGGGAATCGCTAAGCGTGCTCCCTCTGTTATGCCTGCAGATCTGGCACATGCACTCACAACAACAACAACAGTGATGTAACCTGGTAACAAGGCCTTTGGAATCGTTACTCTCAATCGAAACCCACAGGTCATACCTTCCATATCAACGGCTTTAGATCCAGCGTGGGTTTCCTAGTGATTGCATGTAGGATAAACAGGGAGGGGTGGGAACTCAGCTCACCTGCCCTTCAGACAACTGCCCTTCAGTGCTCACTTTTTCCAGCCCTCAAGGCACAATAAGACTTACGGAGTTATTTCAGAGATCTCTGAAACCAAAATAGCAGCGGATATGAGTATTGTGATCACACGTGAGCAGTGCAATCATGCAGCAAGCAATATTAAGCCTCATCTTCATTAAAAAAAGAAAAACGTAGGTAAAGGCAATGCCAAGGCAACAGCTTTTAATGTCAGTCTTCCTTCTCAATTAAAGGTTTAATGGCTGCGCTGAAACCACCCTGAGGAAGAAAGCATTAATAACCCAGTCCTTACTTGCATTTTTAGGATGTGTCAATTATCGCATGGCTGAGCACATTGTTCATCTTATTGCTGCCTGCAGCAAAGCTGAGTGCCAACAGGGGCCTGCGCACTACTAACAGTAAGAGCATCTATGTTTTACAGTGCAATCTGTGTCTCAGTGTTATTAGTGGGCAACACTGCTCAATTTGGTTTTTAAAATGCAAGCAAGCAGACCTCTCTGCTGCGTGCTTAAAAAAAATTATATACATTGTATATGTGTTCTTTCTGTTCCCTTACTCCCTCAATCCCACTTCGCCGGTGGTTGAACAATTCAAGTCCATAATTATTCTGCCAATCAATCAGGAGTGCAACTGTGGCTGTGAGGCAGCTAAATACTGAGCAGAGTTGCCAACCCAGCAAAGTTAAACCCCGAGTTCCCTTAAACCCACTGAACCTTCAAAAGCTAAGTGAGAGATACCAGTCAGTGCCTAACAACATCTAAAGTACATTCATTGTTCTCTTAAATCAATATTAATTATGTTTGAAATTAAGATTAAAATTGAAACATGTAGTGGCAGTCATCAAAGCAATACAGGTTTCTGTTGAACACAATCCAAAATGCATCTTGAATGTATGTGAACTGTTACATAACGTCTATTGGTCTATCCCGGTGTTGCCAACAGAACAGTCCCCCCTAAAAATTGCTCTGCCTTCCTTCACTGTGCATTATTTCTGCGCGTCAGCTGTGGTTCACCGATTATCTCCCTGTTTCTGCTTAAAACTGCACTGCAGTCATCTACCTCAGCGACAGATATCTGAAGCTTTTGTTCAACAATCATTTCCACATAAATTCAGCATTATTTCATCATAAAAGACGGAGGAAGCGATCAGAGCGCAGCAGCCAGAGGAGCTGCTGATGCTGCATTCACTGCGCCTCCATCATTTCAAAGTGACAGTGGCAACTCACCGATTATCGCCTCGTTTTTGCTTAAAACGGCATAGTTTCTGCTGAAAATTGACTTTAGAATGATTTAAGAGGTTTTATTTTGTCAGCTGATGGTTAATAATCGTATTATTCCCTTTGATCGCTTTGGGTGTAGAGCAGGGGTGGCCAAGTTCGGTCCTCGAGAGCCACATTCCTGACAATAATACGATTATTGTGTGTAGAGAGTCCATCTCAGATGAGCTGTTGTGGTCCCAAATGATGCATGCGTAATGAAGGCAGGCGGACCAATTTTTAGGGGGGGACCGTTCGGTCTGCGACACCAGGTCACAGCGTTATTGAAGCTGCAGTATAAACTATTCAGTGCATGTAGCAGTAATCCCATCCCCAACATTTTCAATACATCAGTACTGGATAAGGTGAACGGTTAGTCTGCCATTTTGTGCAGCAGCTCCAGGTGTTTTAATTGTCTAAGGTTGTTCGATGATCCCATGCGTCCAACTCTTCTTTATGCGCCGTGAGGCAGGGCATATAGCATCCGGGTTGTCCGTCCGCAATTCATTCGCCGCAACGTAGGCTGGTGACCTTGACCTACTTTTCAAGGTCACCAGTGGTCACAACTGTCAATTAATTCGCCACAACGTAGCTTCGCACTACTGCTTGCAGAAACTTCATATTTGGTGGGTACATGCCTTGGAGGAGTACTTCACATTGGTTTGAAGGCCAGTGACCTTGACATACTTTTGAAGGTCACAACTGCCAAATCCTTTGCCGCAACATAGCTCAGCACCTATTGCTCACAGAAACTTCCTATTTGATGGGTACATGCCTTGGAGTAGTACTTCACATGGGTTCGAAGGTCGGTGGTCTTGACCTAATTTTCAAGGTCACCAATGGTCACAACTGTCAAATCCTTCGCCGCAATGTACCTCGGCACCTACTGCTTGCAAAAACTTCATATTTGGTGGGTACATGCCTTGGAGAAGTACTTCGCATGGGTTCGAAGACCGGTGACCTTGAGCTACTTTTAAAAGTTACCAATAATTGCTTTTGTTCGAAGACTACCAACTTTTTATGGTCATTGTTGGCCACATCCTCTAAATAAATATAATGTCAATCTCCAATTTTTCCACTGTGTATCCCAGTTTACATCAAACACATGAGGGTTCAACCAATTACCTACCCCACACATGTACATATTACTGCACTTTACATGGAAAATAGTACTGCGTGCGGGGCATTTCATGATGAATGTCTCTAGTTTTTGTCATGTTTCTATAGGGATGGGTATTGATAAGGTTTTATCAATATCGATACCATTATCGATTCCGCTTATCAGATTCCTTATCCTTTTGTGAATTTTCTGTGTACAAAAAGTAGGCTTTACAGGTTTTCTATGTCAACAACATTTTATTGAGTCTTAAAGTAAATAAATGTGAAATTGGTCACTGGATCCTTAAACTCTGGACATAAACTCTACATGGTGGATCCTTGATCTCTGGACATAAACAGAAATAAACAAAATCTGTAGTTTTTGTCAAAAGCATTTCTTTTCAGACATTATTGGCATTAATGTCTTTCCATACATCTGAGCTGAACTCTTGCAGCCGGCTGCGCTGCACATCAGGATGTAATTCATAAAGAATGCAGGACGTCTCATTTTGGGAGGGAAAAAAAAAACGTTTTAGTCAATTGTAGTTTATTCTCTGTATTCCAGCGTTTGGAATTTTATTTAAAGTCGTGATTCGCTTTGAAGTTATTAATTCCGACCAGACTGTCTCAGCAGAGAGCCACGCAGCATTTGGAGCTGTGCCAACGGAACGGAGGATGATTCTCGTTTCTTCATTGCAACAAGACAAGAGTCCCATTGACTTTAATCCACACAAAAGTGACTCACAATTAACATATTTTAATGGCTTTGAGAGGGGTTAAGAAGTGGACTTGCCACTTCTGAAGAGCAGCGAATCAAAGAACCAACAAGCCAGCGGATCGAAGCATTGCAGTGGCGGAGGGCGCGCCATGCTCCCAGCGGCCATTGACAGGTTGAAACGACCAGATCATTTCCAAAGTGAACGCTGTGTTGATCTGGGACGTCGTCTAACTACCAGAGAAATTGTGGAAGAGCACTTTTGCGGCACATTCCATTGTTACAGGAGATTTTGCAATGAAAGACGTGCGGAGAAATTCGCGCGTCGGGACGGAGCCGCAATGGTGCACAACAAAAAGCACGTCCGTGTTGGAAACCATTCAGAAGATTCAGACGGCTTTCGGTGTCTTTTCAGTCAAGTGAGTATCCGAGAAATTGTGTAACAGCTGGACATGTCACAACTTGTCCTGTGAGACTTCCAACACGGATGTGCTTTTTGTTGTGCGCCATTGCGGCTCCATCCCAACGTGCGAATTCCTCTGCACATCTTTCATTGCAAAATCTCCTGTCACAGTGGAATGTGCCGCAAAAGTGCTGATGTCCACCTCTTCCACAATTTCTCTGGTAGTCAGATGACGTCCCGGATCAACACAGCATTCACTTTGGAAATGATCTGGTCGTTTCAGCCTGTCGATGGCCGCTCAGAGCGCGGCGCGCCCTCCGCCGCTGTGGACCACTCTTTAATCCGGTTGTAATGATCCTTAATCTGTGTGATGCCCAGAGTATCCTCACCAAAAGCCGTCTGAATCTTCCGAATGGTTTCCACCTGGCTGTCTCTCACAGTTTCTGGAAAAATTTGATTCAGCGCTGCTCCAATCGCTCAGCCATTTCCCTGACAATGAAAATCCGATGAGGGGGGTGGACCAGTGCTCACTCAAAGCCTGCCCACAGGCGAATGACGCAACCGACAGGCGTGAAAAAACTCACGCATGCGCACAAAGGTTCAAGCTTGGCTGATGCAAGCGCACGATTCAAATCCATATAGTTTAAAAAAAAAAATAATAATAATAAAAGGTCGGATAGTTTTCTAACAGACCTCGTATATTTACCGACAAAAATGGTGACGTGTTTGATATTTATTTTACCCACTGTATTATTAAAACAAATTTTGCTATCCAACACATGGACATTTTACCCCTAACATTTAGTAAATGCATCATGGATTACAGCTGATCAGTGATTTGTATGGATCCCCCCCCACCAACCCAACAGATGACCCAACTGTTTTCACATGTGAACCGTGGATTACGTGCAAAGTTTCCAAAAGTGTGTTGTTTTTTTTGGGGGGGGGGGTTGTTATTGTGATTTGTTTTTACATTGATAACTGGTTTAATTTCAATGCATCTGCATTAAAAAAAATAATACTGTCACATTCATGAATTGACTGCACCCTGTTGACAAACAGATTAATTTCTTAGTCAGTTAAACTCAATTCAATAAAAAAAAAAAAAAAAAAAAAAAAGCGTGCTTCCTGTCCCGTCATCTGCGACATGGAGCGAGCAGCGAGGTGACCAACAGTGCTGTATGCTTTTTAAACACACACACACACACACACACACACACACACACACACACACACACACACACACACACACAAGTCCACTGCTTCACGTTAAATACACAACAAGATCTCCTTTAGATCAACAGTGCACATCTGTCTCTGTTTAATAGCGCAGATACGTGGAGCTGAAGCAGCAATAAAAAACCTTTTCTCTTCATGTCTGTTCTGCCGCATGTCAAAACTGTGCAGGGGCAGACTCATAGGGGTGAAGAATGGGAAAGGCCACTTAAAACCCCTTAAAGGTCCACTTTTCAGGACACTTTTTGTTTATAATAACAAGATTCTACACTTTGAAAAAAAAAATAAAACAACAACTTAGTATTTGCAATAAAGAATAAAGTAATACAATTTGAACCATGTTGACTTTAAAATAAAGATTGGTTTTGACTGATTTTGTCTGAGCCCACTGAATCGAGCGTGCGCAGCTGAGCTGCCTCAAACTCCACAGCTATGGCTAAAAGACGTTGTGCAAGCACATGTTCTCATGGTAATAAATAACTCTTGGGCATCAGTAACCAGCAAGATGGACATCTGTAACTGTGGTTTCAGATGTCTATCTTGCTGGCAGTCTACATATTCCATGAATGTAAAAAGTGTTTAATGTAATTATTGAGGCCAAAAACCCAGGAGACCCTGGGCCCCCACCAGGACTCTGTCTTGTACCTGGCTGGGGACCTATGGTGGGCCCCAGATCCCCTGCCGACTTTCAGGATTTCTCATTCTCATGTCTGAAAATGGAAAGCAAAGTAGTATTTGTCTTTTTTTATGATCTGAAAAATAATCCAATCTATGGCTTAAAATGAGGAAAGCTAACCAAGATGTGAGACAGATGCTCAGGGCAGTCAAGGATCTGAGTTGGCTGTGAGGAATTAAATGAGCAGCTTTAGGGAGCAAGCAGAGACCACAGAGGAGACAAGAGTGAATGCAACACCAGAGTGCAGATACTGACACCAAAACGGGGAAGTGACTGGATGCTGAAGAGTTAGATATCAATCGTATCAGGGAGATAGTCTCTGTAGTAAACCATTTTCACTGTTAGCACAGCGGCAGACTGTGCATGCCAGGGTGGGGGAAGGGAATAAATGCAGAGATGGGGAGAGAGAGCATGTACAAGAGAAATATCATGGTACAGCGCAAGAGCATATACAGATTCAAGGCCATCAGCAGCTCAATATGCAACCTGCCGGTCAATACAACAACAACAAAAAACATGTAACAGTCCAGTGACTAAATAAGCCTTTCCAGTGAATCAGAGCAGAGAGTGTGAGGGGAGTGTCTGCCCCAAACAGCTTGCCTGGGAGGTTGCCCTTTGTTTTGGAAGTGGCAGGTGTGCCCTGACACAGACCATGTAAACCCAATTTACCCTGGTCTCAGCCTGGGGGCCTATATTAACACCATAGCACAAAGGAGGGTGACTCCGTGTCAGTCTGGCAACCAACATAATTCTGCTGCTGAAACACAAACACACCATTTAAGAACCTGGCAAACAGCCGTGCTGGTGGCAATCTTGATTGTCGATCCTTAGCCCTATTCCCTAGAACCTGGTCAAAGCTTTATCAGGATAAGATTTAACATAAAATCAATCTGTCCAGCACAAGGTATTTATCAGAAAAGTCTGGGTCCACATGACCGGTATCAAGTCATTTAAAAGATGACATAATGCAAAATCAATGGTGGGCAGAGTTCTAATCCGCTAACCGCTAATTACCGAAGCTAACCTTTTTGTGAGCGGATTCGCTTTTCAGCTGACTTTGAAAACCATCAGTGGGACAATTAGCTTCCACTAAATTTAGTTTCCACTAACTTTCAGTCCGTTAACGATTTTTTGTTGGCAAAGTGATTAAAGCTCAACGGTCAAAAACGCTTGTCAACCCTAAAATTATACATGTTAATTCCTGTCTGTTGTGTGTCTGCAACAGTCAGGCTACTGTGAGGAGCTCAGGTCTCCCCCAGCAGAACGGGGAGGGCCGGCTACTGCAAAGAAGTGTCATTTACTTTTCACACACAGACACCAGCTGAAGACATTAAATGCAAGGCACTTTTCACTCATGGTCACAACATAACTTCACGTAACGGACTACACTACTTGAACTAGAAAAACACAACAAATCTATAACACTAACACTGCTAAAGCAACATGTACTACAATAACAGTAATAAAATAAACACCCAAACCCCAAACTCCCATAATGCATTGCAGCAGCAGCACAACAATTCAAGAAGGCTCACCCGCATTGCATTCAATGTGACTGGTAAAATGTGACGTAAAATGTTAGTTTGGTCCTGGCCTCCCCTATAATACTCACGTCTGGAGAGCTGCTGCGCTGTTGTGCTCAGACTGGAGTGCTGAGACTCCTGGGATAAGTTCTCCCCAACGGAAAGGAGGGCATCTCATTTTAGGGACAAACAGCTAGTTTGTCTGTTTTACAACATTTGGAAAGAGGTGTCATTTGATTTAAAACAGCAATTCGTTTTCAAGTTATTGATTGTGGAATGATCCGACTTCCCACCTCAGCAGAGAGCAGCAGAAAATCCCGCAACACACACAGACACGGCGCGGAGGATATTATCATCATTATTATTATTTTCACGAGGGACATTAACCTTAGTTTAGGAACTAGAAAAGCGGGTGATATTAAGGTTCCAGTCCACAGCAGAGAGCCGTGCAGTTTAATTTTTTATTATAACAGTGTAACGGACCATTACACTGTTATAATGCTGGTCAGAACCCTGAATGTTATCATTAGCTAACAATATAAACTTGTTGAATTACTTATGGTTTGTGGTGTTTTTCCCCCATATTTTACATTTGACAGGCTTCCCATCAGACACAATCAGACGTTTTTTTTTTTTTGCAAATGGTAATGGTAAATGGACTGCATTTATATAGCACATTTCCATCTGCATCAGAAACTCAAAGTGCTTTACAATTATGCCTCACATTCACCCATTCAGAGAGACACTCACAGGGTGAATAAAAAAATCTGCGTGCCACAGAGCCTTCTCTTATCATGCACCTGTTTTTTGGAATGATCTCCCTACGGAGATAAAAACAGTCCAATTCTGTAGATACATTCAAGTTCAGACAGAAGATGCATTTATTTTCCCTCTTGTATGGCAAGCATACTGGCATAGTACATAACTATGCTTCCTATCCTTTTAAATTTATTTGATTAGTAAGGGAACAGGTCTGAGCCTCAAGTTCAAACTAAATTCTGGGTCTCTTAGTGAAGCTCAGGACTAGCGGCCAGCGATCACCATAGTATTTTCTCTGCTGTCCTGTCAATTTACTGCTGATGAATTATATCTTTGGTGTGGTTTTTCTGGCTGACTGATTCTGCCCTTTTCCTCTCTTTCTGAGGCGTGGAGGGCGTCGCACAGGCTTAGTGGTTACAAACCATGGGATGCTGGACTGACCACGAGATGCCATGCCTGAAGCTGATCCAGCAGATGTTTTGATTTCATGTTTTCTGTTTCTTCAGCTTTGCGATACTTTGTAAAAACCTTATAACTGTTAAAATGTCCTAAGCAGTGGGTCACCCCTCTGAGTCTGGACTGCTTGAGGTTTCTTCCTCAATATCATCAAAGGAGATTTTCCTTACCACTGTCGCCTGTGTGCTTGCTCTAGGGGTTGGTACCTTAATTGTGTGAAGCGCCTTGAGGTTGCTTTGTTTTGATTTGGTGGTATAAAAAATGAAATAAATTGAAATTGAAATGTAGGTTCTCGTTATCATATACACACACTATTATTATTATCATTATTATCAGTAGCATTATTATTATTTTATTACGTTTTCTATTTTGTGGTTTGATTTTTAAATGGACCACAATGTAAATAAGTGTTTTCACTTTCTTGTGTCATCCAAGCCAGTGAAGGGATGCCAAAATGGGTGTAATGTGGTCGAACTTTCTGCTTCAAAAGTCTGGCTGCAGCATTTTGAACCAATTGGAGACCCCTAATGCTAGACTGTGGTAAACCAGAAAACAGAACATTGCAGTAGACCAATCTAGAAGAGATAAATGCATGGATCAGGGTCTCAGCATCAGCCATAGACAGGATGACAAAACAAACAAAACAAAGCTAAAAAAAAAAAATACTCCTTGATATATTGGTACATCAGTTACATTCTTCTCCTATGTGAAGCAAAAACTATCACCATTTGAGATGGTAGCAGAGCTGGAGAATTGCAATTAAAACCATTTTGCTTTCAATCAATATTCAATCTCAGAAATAATTAACAGCATATTAAAGAGTTCAGTGCCTGATGGAGCTAGATTCCTCTACATCATTAAGCTGTTTAAGTGCTGCTCTTTGACTCCTGGTGTCCCATTTCAATACTTTACTGTGTTCCTGCACAGGCTTTCAATATGCTCCTGGAGTCACAGTGTACCTGCAAATAATAATGCAGACTTATGGCCACTGATAAGCAGTGTGCATGTAACCACTCTCAGTGAAACATGGATTTTTAACATTGACATTAAACAGTTATATAATTAGAAACACCTGGGTCTGGGAATGCCATTAAGGATCATCTTCATTACCAAATAACCTAACAATTAATTTCTCAACTGGAAGACCACTGTGCATACATCTGAAATAGGGAAATAATGGTAAGCTTTAACTGCTTCCAACAAGCGACAGAGGAGGTCAGTCACAATTATGATAAGGAATGTGATTAAGACGAAACCTATTTCGTAACACTCAAGAAATTAAAGGTAGATCCAGGTCATTTATTCAAATTCCCTACCATCCTAAAACCATCTTTCCAAATGATTCCAACAACTGTGTCACTTTGATAAACTGATAATATGACTGACAAAATAAAGGAAAAAAACTGAAATGTTTTCTAGGGCTGAAAGGATTAGTCAAGTAACTCGAATAATTTGATTACAAAAAATGCTCGAGGCAAATTCTGTGCCTCAAAGCTCCGTTTAATGTTGTAGTACACAGTGCCAGGCTTGTGTGTGGCGCTGTAACGTCCCGAGAAAAAAACAGAAGACTAGAGCAATTTAGCACCAAAAGCTATCACTTTCCTACATGAACGCAAAATAAAAAGCCTTTTAAGAGAAAGACTGCCCATGCCGATCATCTGAAATAGACTTACTGTGCATTTAAAGCGAAGTAGTGCATTTGTCTATTTAAAAAAAATAAAATAACACGGTCCGCTCTACGTGGGGAGTGGCTGTTTGCCCGGCAGCCGGCTACTGTCTCTCTCTGCCCAGTGTGAGTGGCTCAGCACTCCCCTCACATTGTGCGAATCACAGCTCCGTCTCCGGCCACACTGACAAACAATCTCTGAAAGAAGATCCTCTCAGCAGAAGTCCACTCTTTCTTCTGTGTTTTGCTCAGACTCGCACTGAGTGTTTCGCTTTTTAAAAAAAGAGTGACTATGAGGCTTGCATGTTCAACCTCCAGCTGAAATGAATCTGCTGAATCACAGAGAAAGAGGTATTAAAAAAAAATTTTTTCACACAGTGACCCAGTCCACCAACTGTTAAAAAAAAATAAATGGTTAAATTCTACAAGGTTTTTTTTTTTGGGTGGGGGGGGGGGGGGGGGGGTGCAAAACAAAGCCACATTCCATCGCCTTTTCAGCAAAATGTCAAGGCTTTGTATCAGCACCATTGTGCCAATGCTTAGGAAGAGCCCTGGACTATTGATGTTCAAAACTGCAAAAGTACTTTTTATCTGATTATTCTGGCAATTAATTGAGTAATCAATAGAATACTCGATTACTAAATTAATCAATAGCTGCAGCCCTAGTGTTTTCATAATGTCAACACAGGCTGCCATGTAGCTTCAATGCACCTTGGCATCAACTCTAATGAAAGAATGTTACACCATTCTTCCAAAAGATATTCCCTCATCTGGTGTTTTGATGATGACAGAGGAAAGTGCAGTCTATCACTTTGCTCCACAATCATCTTTTGGTGTTCAACTAGACGGACATATGGTGACCAACCATTATACAGGCCCAGTGGGCTACCGGTGCAAAGCTTGGGGAGCTGCCAGGCATACAACTTATCTGAACTACACAATAAATCACAAAAGAAGCAGTGGTGAATGTCTCGCACATTATATCTGAGATAACCCATCTTCGTAATGTGCTTCACAAAAGCATTGCAACACAGTAAAGACTTATTGTGAAAGACCAAGCATGGTAATTCTGCACAACTATTTGTGACTTGATAGCACTGAGCTAATATTAGCTAAACTCCATGGCTTGGTCTGGTTTTCCTCTGATGTTTTCTGTTTCCTGTACTTTTAACACGTTTACAATTATATTATGTACTTACGCTGAATTTACTAAATAAAATCATGCGCACATGCTTTTAATATATAGATGATTTACCACCCCCTGCTGGAATGGCATGAGTCCAGAATGTAATTCGAAACATCTATTGTTCACTGTTGTTGGCTTATATCCATAGTTTCTCCAAAAATATTAGTCCAATCAATGCTCTGTTTTGACAGCGTTCATCCTTGACCCAAAATATATAAGCATGCCAAACGGCAAATGTCGGCTCCCCCCAGTTTGTTCATGATCGAAGTTATACACACGCATGGGTACTTGTTCACATACATGTCCACTTCTCTTAATACATTGTGTAAAAATTTATTTGGCAAGCTGCGTGGAAAAACTAAAACCAAGCGTTTTGTCTTTTCTGCATTTTGCAGCAAGCAGGTGCTTTTATTTTTACACACCCACAAACAGAGGCGGCAGCGGAAGACAAACACACTACACTTCTCACTCACGGTAACGGCAACAGGACACTTAACTAAAACTGATTAAACTAATTGAACTACAAAAATACAACAAACAAACAACATTAACAACACTGTTAAACTAACATAAACCACAACAACATTTAAAACCCCGAAACCCTGAACATTCATCATTTGTTTTATATAACGGCTAAAATAGATCCTTGATATTTGATATTTTATTAATTTACAAGGTCTGTCAATAAAGTAACGGTCCTTTTTATTTTTTTCAAAAACTATATGGATTTCATTCATATGTTTTTACGTCAGACATGCTTGAACCCTCGTGCGCATGCGTGAGTTTTTCCACGCCTGTCGGTTACGTCATTCGCCTGTGAGCACGCCTTGGGAAGGAGTGGTCCCGCCCCCTCGTCGGATTTTCATTGTCTGGAAATGGCGGAATGAAAAGGCCTTTTTTTCCAAACAGAATTTTTTCAGAAGCTGTTAGAGACAGGCACCTGGAAACCAATCGAAAAATGTATCTGGCTTTCGGGGAAAATTTTACGGGCTTCACAGAGAATAAGGACTGTTACTACAGCTTTAAGGACCCCTTTAAGGACGCTCTGTGGATACGAGACCGTCGTGTGCTCTTTCTCTGGTTATCACAAGAGCTGGACATCAGCCATTTTCCGGCAGATTTCACTTTTAACAAGAGATTTTGTCATGGAAAGCCGCACGGAGGCTTCGTGCGTAAAGACCGATTCGCTGATGAAGCGAGACAACGGAACACCTCCGTTTCGGCATGTCAGAGGACAAGTTTGGACATGTCCGGCTCTCCACAATTTCTCTAATAGTTACTGGACTGGTAAGCATTGAAAGTCGAGATAGGCATGTCCGTTTAGAAAGGGTCCGGTGGCTTGTGCCGTGTCGTCGCGTCTCGGAGCGCGGCGTGCCGAGCGTCCTTAAAAGGGTCCTTAAAGCTGTAGTAACAGTCCTTATTCTCTGTGAAGCCCGTAAAATTTTCACCGAAAGCCAGATAAATTTTTCGAATGGTTTCCAGGTGCAAGTCTCTAACAGCTTCTGAAAAAATTCTGATGGAAAAAAAGTCCTTTTCATTCCACCATTTCCAGACAATGAAAATCCGACGAGGGGGCGGGACCACTCCTTCCCAACGCGTGCTCACAGACGAATGACGTAACCGGCAGGCGTGGAAAAACTCACGCATGCGCACGAGGGTTCAAGTATGTCTGACGTAAAAACATATGAATGAAATCCATATAGTTTTTGAAAAAAACAAAAAGGACCGTTACTTTATTGACAGACCTCGTATAAACAACAGAAAAGGGACTTACATTTTGATGTTCCACTGCTGCTAAAGTCCAACACAAACTTTAAATAGGAGTCCAAATTGTGACATGTCTTCATGCCTCCTGATGGCTTACAGCTTGGGATGGGTATAGGGAACCGGTTTCTTTCGTGTATCGTTAAGAAATGATTCGATCCACCGATATCAATAGCCTTTTTGCTAAACAATTTCCTTATCGGTCCTTCAGAGTGGCCATTGTTTTTGGGGGTGTTTGTCAGGAAAATGATTTCTCTAAACTGATTACAGACACTGCAGCAGGTCTGTAATCAACCATTCCTGCAGCACGGCTTTGCTTTGAACTTTGAACCAATGAAGCAGTGCTTCGATCTGTTGCTTCGTTGGTTCTTTGTTTTATTTCACTTTATCTTAATTTTTCCCCACTAAAACCCTAAAGAGCATATGTCTGAGTAACATTTACCTTTTTTATGTTAAATGGACCTTTTGTGGTCTTCTGAAACAGTTGATAGATGTATTTTATAACTTAAAAACAGGCCCGATGCTAAGGCGTTAACATGTCTATGGCGTTTTCAATGTTAAAGTTAGCATTAAGCTGTTCGCATCTCAGCACGTTTGTGTGCATTTGTTTTTTGTGTAATAATTAATGGCTCAGAATTTGTTGTTGTAAAAGAGTCAAATGTATTACAAATTGTAATATTTTTGTATTTATTTTTATTCATATATTAATAACAGCAACAACAACAGTAATAACTAATAATGCTACAATACAATTTTAGAGAAAGACAAAAAGAACCTGAAAACAAAACAGAAAAGACAAAACCAACTAACAATGAACATAAACAAATAAATAACTGTTTCCTATGAACACCTAGCGATTCTTACACGTCCACTTCGTTCATGTTTTATTTACGAAGTGGATTACAGAGCTTCTATAATTCAAAAATTTCATGTGGGTGATGTTGGGGGGTAATTTTCGGTTTCAGCTTTTTTTGTCTTTCACCACTTTCATCCCTGAATATGTCAATCATGAGTCACTTTTGTGAGGATTAAAGTCACTAACTGGGACTCCTGTCTTGCTGCGAAAAAGAAATGAGACTTGTCCTCCATTCTGTTCACACAGCTGCAAATGCTGCGCGGCTCTCTATCGAGTCAAGTTCGAATGATAGAGTACAGTCGGAATTAATAAATTCAAAGCAAAATGCTGCTTAAATCAAATGACACCTCTTTCCAAACGTACAAACAAACTGCAATCAATCAAAATGTTTTTGTCCTCCCAAAATGAGACGTCCTGCGCTGACGTGCAGCAGCCGGCTGAGTTCAGCTCAGAGGTACGGAGAGACGTTCATGCCAACATGTCTAAAAGGAAATGCTTTTGACAAAAACTACAGATTTTATTTATTTTTATTTATGTCCAGAGATCAAGGATCTAGTGACCAATTTAAAATGTTGCTGACATAGAAAACCTGTAAAGCCTACTTTTAGTACACAGAAAATTCACAAGAGGTATCGATAAGGGAATCGATAAGGAATCGGATCGATAAGCGGAATCACTGACTGAATGCCACACTACTATTAAGCGCTTTGAGCGTCTGATTCAGATGGAAAAGCGCTATATAAATACAGTCAATTTTACCATTTACCATCTATTATTGTGAACACCCCCTTTTCTACTTTTTTTTTTTTACTGCTAGCCCAATTTCATAGTCTTAAGAGTGTGCATATCATGAATGCTTGGTCTTGTTGGATTTGTGAGAATCTACTGAATCTACTGGTACCTTGTTTCCCATGTAACAATAAGAAATATACTCAAAACCTGGATTAATCTTTTTAGTCACATAGCACTACTATTATTTTGACCACTACTGTGTGTGTGTGTGTATATATATATATATATATATATATATATATATGTGTGTGTGTGTGTGTGTGTGTGTGTGTGTGTGCGCACGCGCGCATACACACACCACAAACTATATAAAAGATAAAAATGACAAATCTTAGAAAGTTAGATACTTGCTGTTTTCCTTGATACGTATACAGCTTAAAGGACTAATCAGAATGGTTGCCCATTAGAGAATAATTGATCAATCTACTGTGTCAAACATTTATGACAACAAAAGTGCTGTCAAAAATCTACTTTATGTGCAAGCTCCAATGCCAATTAAACAAATCCAAGGTCAAGGTTTTCCAGGGCACATTGCCGAGAGCTCAGCTGCCACCCACCATAAAGTCATGGCCTTTCCTCTGAGTGATAATGTATTCTGCATTTGTGGTTACACAACAACAGCATGGCACAAATTACAGGGATTAATGAGCAAGTCAAGACTGACATTTTCTTCATTCATTTTCTTTCTTTCTCCATTTTGCCAACACTATAACCACTTGGCAAACTGAGGGCTGAGTCAACATGATAGTGGCCACATTATCAGTTTTTTCACCTCTCAAAAATCTGTTTCAACAACATAATCAATACACAGGTTGTAAGGCTCAATAATAAAAAAAAATAGAAAACCCAAACATAGGTGTGCTGTAACTCAGCACATTTATCATCAGCCCTATCAAAATACATCACATAGCTGTGTACAAATCATTTACTACCAAAAGGCCTTAAGCAGTGCTGCAGAGCACAGGATGAAGGCACTACAATCAGCTGTTGAATTTAACCAGAACTGCCATGCGTCATCAGGAATTGTCTGTTTACACAAGGTAATAAATTCCTTGGGCATTCTCCAGATGGCTTCCATGGTAGTTTGAGGGCAGCTTGGTTTTCATCTACTGCTGATTAAGGACAGAAGAGGCGAGCACAGCCTGAGACTCGAGCGGTCTACTGCTGTCTGGCAGACAGGAATTTGTTTTTGTGAAGACTGAACAGCTGTCTGTGTCTGTACCTGTTCATTGAACCACTCCTGCACCGTTACAGATCATTTCTATTAATCTGGTTTCCTGGAGACAATGTTGGTATTTATTTTGGGTGTGAAGGGGGACAAGATAGCAGCCGTCATTGTTGGTTTAAGAAGTCATAATACCTCTTGGGAAAAAAAAATGAATCAATTTGTCATTACTTAGGTTGCCACCTTGTGAGAACCACCTAAGTCAACAAAAATGAGAGGATTTGTTGTAATTACAGAAGTGGGTTTTCGGTGTCGTCAAAAGATTCAGAGAAGGTTGGCCATTTGCATGAGTGCATTGTCCATTACCAATGGTTGACCAACATCATGATATGGCATACAGACAATGGCACCACTATCCCTGCTACAACGTAAATATATATTTTTGATTCGCTGGCAATATATACTTTAAGGACAGTCATCTAGGGAGTGTACAAATGAAGGATGGTGGCAAGCCTTTTTTTCTTTGTGAAGCAGCTGAGATGTGCTGTGAAACCACTTGGCAGTCTGTGAGTCATGCACGTGCTGAAACGAGCAGGCACTCACAGTGTTCTCTGACCAAATATCCTGCAGAAAGGTACTCTGCTGCATGGTGCACAATATGGCATCCAATTTCCAATGGCGCACACCTAAAAACACCTGCCTATGGCAGATAAATGGTTACTTTCAAGAGGTGGGGATGGAGCAGTTACCTGCCTGGGTGGTGGTCATCCAGGACCCAAGGCAGGTCCATGGTGTCATGGATGCAGCAATGCATGATACCAACACAACACATGCTCCACTTGACTATCAAGAAGAGTCTGCCTGCCTGCAGTACCACGAAGATCCAGCCATTGCACAAATCAACTGAAAAGACAAGCACTCAGAGCGTCACATCTATTTTTGAAGTCCAGAAAAAATATTCCAGTAATTCAAATTCAACTGTTGATGGAAAGGATTAGGCATGTTGCACCACTTTCAATCAGCAGAGGAAGCAATGTATTGTAGACCTAATCTGAGTATTACGTGGCATTGGCTTAATTTAAAAAAACAGCCCCAAGAAAATTATTATTAACAACAACAACAGAAGCAGGCTCAAAGAAATATCCCTAGAGATCAAACTGAGTACTGATGATTATTTACTCAAAGAAGTGGCAAAAAATAAGGCTGGGGCAACACTTTATTTGTATGTTTAAAGGTTGAGAAACACCAACAATTCATGAGCCAAATGTGGTGGAATGAGGTGGGGTGGGCTGCATCATTGTCTCTCTCTCTCTCTCCCTCTCTCAGCTGTTCTGGTCAAAATGGTCTGCTGTAGCAGTGGAACTGCAAAAAGGCATCCGATTATAATTTTGGGGACAGGAAATATTCATCCAAGATATAAAAACAGTTCCCTGCATGGCATGCATCATGATATACCAATTATGTATGTGCTGCCCAATCCTAATAAACCATTCCACCACTTTTCATGCAGCCAAGACTAGGACTGAAGATACCTTGGCAGGCAGTTTACTTGAAAATATGTTTTAATGATTTACCAAATATGTAGTAGGGTTCTCCAAATGTGATGTGCATTTTAAAAAAATATATCAAGTCAAGTCTGGAAGCATGCACTGCTGCTGCACTTCACCGCATCCACAGAACCGCCTTGGGTCCTGGATTTCAACCACCCACAATGAAAACCACTCCATTCCCACATATTTGTGTGTTGACACAAAGTTATTCCTCTGAAGAGACCTAGCATCAAAGTCATCCAGTCATCATGTTAAATCAGGGTACATAAGTGGATTTTAAAGATAAAGTTTGATTTAATGACAAGGTGGAAATGACCAAGAAAGTTTAGTTTGCCATACATGGATAAATACTCCTGGTCTAACAGTAGCAATGGTCATTTGGTTTGATATCCCCATTTATTTACCAGCAAAACTCTTAATTATGCCATTTTTTTAATGAAAATATCTGTCATTTCCATGATATCTAATTTTGATGGGCTGCCAGAACTGTAATTTACTTAGTAAGTTACCATTAAATTGACTAATTTCCCTATCAAAGCCTAGGGTATAACAATCCAACTCCCAGGATCATTGTCTAGTGGGGAAACAGCTTGACATTCAGACATTCAGAAATAGAATGTCTTGTCTGTCAAAAATGTCCTCCCCGGAAATAGAGTGCATTTCAAACTCAAGCATCAGTGTCATGTGAATAATAATTCTTTGTTTGAAAGAGGTAATCACTATCTGTGATGCCACAACAGGATGTGTACCTAATTCACTCAAATGTCCCCCAATATTACACCCCAAATATTGGGGTGTAACTCTCCGTATGTCAAAACTGTCCTCTCCAGAAATACTTAATGGCCCATTCCACGTTACTTGTGTTAGTTTGTACTCACTTTGTCAACTTTGGCTCTCTGTAGCTATACTACTGTAATGTTAATTTGCTAAATTTTCTTACTGATATTACTACGTGAATACTGAACAATTTAGCATGTGAAAAAAATTCTAGTCTTCAGTATTTTTCAGGCACGATTTAAGCAGTGTTACGTGTGTTACATTCAGGAGATTTAAAGAAATCACAGACAGTTTTGAAAATTCTGTGAAGTGTGCAGCGGTAGAATTCTCAATTTTACTGTATGATATCAATACTATTTGGATGCAGAAGTGGAATTAAGAAAATTTTACTTCAGGGAACTTTATCAGGTGAAATACAATGTTACATGTTACAAAAAAAATGTTACGCATCTGAAATTAAAGTTTCCTTTATGTTCTAGGAATTATTTTACACTTTTAAACATTTGTTTATGGATTTGAAATGTTCAACAATTAACATGCCCTTCTGGTGACTTTTGCATAATTTATTTTAAAATGGTTTTGCACAAGGTTTCCAGTCAACCTGTAAATAGCTTCACAGAGATTCGTTCAGAAACGATACTAATTTTTTTTGGAACACTTGCTGTTGTAAGAAATCCTGGACATGATATTAAAGAAACCATTTTCAGATTTATATATTACCTTTTGAGCGCAGTATCAACATACAGTGGGGCCAAAAAGTATTTAGTCAGCCCCTGATTGTGCAATTTCCCCTACTTAGACAGATGAGAGAGGTCTGTAATTTTCAACATAGGTACACTTCAATTATGAGAGACAAAATGAGGAAAAAAAAAAAATCCAGAAAATCACATTGTAGGATTTTTAAAGAATTTAACTATTTGGTCACCCACAAACAAGCAAGATTTCTGACTCTCACAGACCCGTAACTTGTTCTTTAAGAAGCACTTCTGTCCTCCACCTGTTACCTGTATTAATGGCATCTGTTGGAACTCATTATCTGTATAAAAAACACCTATCCACAGCCTCAAACAGTCAAACTCCAAACTCAACCATGGCCAAGACCAAAGAGCTGTCGAAGGACACCACGAAGAAATTGTAGATGTGCACCAGGCTGGGAAGAGTGAATCTACAATAGTCAAGCAGGTTGGTGTGAATAAATCAACTGTGGGAGCAATTGTAAGAAAATGGAAGGCATACGAGACCAATGATAATTTCCCTTGATCTGGGGCTCCACGCAAGATGTCATCCTGTGGGGTCAAAATGATCATGAGAACGGTGAACAAAAATCCCAGAACTACACAGAGGGACCTGATGAATGACCTGCAGAGAGCTGGGACCAAAGTAACAAAGGCTACACACTATGCACAGAGGGACTCAAATCCTGCAGTGCCAGACGAGGCCCCCTGCTTAAGCCAGTACATGTCCAGGCCCCTCTGAAGTTTGCCAGAGAGCATATGGATGATCCAGAAGAGGATTGGGAGAATGTCCAGGCCCATGTGAAGTTTGCCAGAGAGCATATGGATGATCCAGTAGAGGATTGGGAGAATATCATGTGATCAGATGAAACCAAAATAGAACATTTTGGTAAAAACTCAACTCTGTGTTTGGAGGAAGAAGAATGCTGAGTTGCATTCCAAGAACACCATACCTACTGTGAAGCATGGGGGTGGAAACATCACGCTTTGGGGCTGTTTTTCTGCAAAGGGGACAGGACGACTGATCTGTGTTAAAGGAAGAATGAATATGGCCTTGTATCATGAGATTTTAAGCCAAAACCTCCTTCCATCAGTGAGCATTGAAGATGCAACATGGCTGGGTCTTCCAGCAAGACAATGATCCCAAAAAAATAACCGCTTGGGCAACAAAGGAGTGGCTCCGTAAAAAGCATTTCAAGGTCCTGGAGTGGCCTAGCCAGTCTCCAGACCTCAACCCCATAGAAAATTTATGGAGGGAGTTCAAAGTCTGTGTTGCCCAGTGACAGACCCATATCATCACTGCTCTAGAGGAGATCTGCATGGAGGAATGGGCCAAAATACCAGCTACAGTGTGTGCAAACTTGGTGAAGACTTACAGGAAACGTTTGACCTCTGTCACTGCCAACAAAGATCATGTTATGTATTGAGTTGAACTTTTGTTACTGACCATATACTTATTTTCCACCATAATTTACAAATAAATTATTTAAAAATCATACAATGTGACTTCCTGGATTTTTTCTCATTTTGTCTCTCACAGTTGAAGTGTACCTATGTTGAAAATTACAGACCTCTCTCATCTTTCTAAGTAGGAGAACTTGCACAATCAGGGACTGACTAAATACTTTTTTTACCCCACTGTAGCAGAAAACAGATTCATTCTGCCTGCCTTCGAGAACAGTACATGCTCTTAATTCTCAGTTTTGCTTCCACTTCCAATTACAGGCTAGTAAGAAATATTTTACCGATTTCATCCCGTCTTCTATACTCATTCAATGTGTCATCTTTTCAACTTGGTGTCCAATGAAATAACGAGTATGCACTCTGTTATCTAACAGAACTTACTTTATTCTACTTTTTTTTTCTGAATGCCTCTGGTATCAGTAAAGTTCATGCTATTAGTTGTACAGATGGATCAATACGCAACATGTTTCATACAGATAGACAATGAACCATTGTTTTCTGTATTATACCCACAGGCTGCCCCCAAAAAGAATGGTTGGAAAGTTGGTGACTGGGTTCTTGTAAGGTATGATGGGTGCACCTTCCGTGGTGACGTGATTCAGATCATAGGTGATGACACGAGGGTATCGGTGATGAAACCTGTAAGGAAGGGCAAATGACTTCGCCAGTGCAAGTAGATGCCACTGATCACAGGCCTGAAAATATGCAGGGTAAGACTGATCCACCAGTACCAGTTGGCATGGTTGATGTTGACAATGATGAGAAAGCTTTATATGAACTATATCTAGAAATTAAGAACTGAACATCGTTTTTTTTTTTTACCTGATGAAGGGGTTTTTCTGCTGTAGGCATGAACTTCTTTCCTTACATAGAAAAGATTTGAGAATATTCCAATGTGTAGAAAGAAAAAAATGGTTCTGGTATCATCATCATCATTATTATCATTATCGTTATTATTATCATCATTATCAGGGCAGCAAGGTGACTTAGTCTTGCCTCACAGCAAGAGGGTCATGGGATCGCTTCCCACCTGAGGCCTTTCTGTGTGGAGTTTGCATGTTTGTGTGGGTTCCCTCCAGGTGCTCCAGCTTCCTGCCACATCCAAAAACATGCAGGTTAGATGAATTGGACACTTTACATTGACCGTAGCTGTTTATGAGGGTTTGAATATGTTTGTCTGTCCGTATGCAGCTCTGTGACAGACTGGTATCCAGGGTGTACCCTGCTTACACCCCATGACTGTTAGGACAGATTCCATGCCATTAAGGGTCCCTGGTGACCCTTAATTAGAGTAAGTGGGTATAGAAAATAGATGGATTATTACTAATACTAATTAGAAGAGTATAATTAGTTAATAATTAGTCTTACAAAGAAGAAACAAAAATATCAGTTATCAAGTTGTTTAACCAATGAATATGGCTTTTTTGCACCCTTCAGAAAACCAAACCGTATGGTTTTCTGAAGGGTGTAAAAAGCCATATTCATTGGTGAACAACTTGATAACGATTTTATCATATACAGTGGTCCCTCGCTCATCGCGGGAGTTACCTTCTAAAAATAACCCACGATAGGCGAAATCCGTGAAGTAGTCAGCATTATTTTTTACAATTATTATTTATGTTTTAAGGCTGTAAAACCCCTCACTACACACTTTATACACTTTTCTCAAACAGGCATTAACATTTTCTCACTTCTCTCCTGTGTAAACACTCAAAGTTCAAACCTTAGTAGAAAAAAAATAGAACGTTTTCCTATAAATAATTATGATGGCTTTTAGAACTAACAAAATTAATTTTAACGATCAATCTACGAGGTTGGACACGTAAGAAATTATTATTATTAGTGACTCACCAGTATTTTACAGTTCCTCTGACCGTGCCTCTTCGTCGTGTTGCCGCTCCGCTGTCCAGATTGGCTGATTACTCGGGTGGTATGAAAAATATTACCCGTCCGCAAAAAGGGTGTATTGCTATTTATTCTTTAGTGTTTTATCCAATCATATTGGCGTATTATTTATAGGTATGTGATAAACTGCAATATTAAATTGCAATTAAGCTGCAATACTTGTAGAATCAGACATCTCGTGTATCTTGATATGTATCATATCGGGAGTTAAGTGCATTGTCCAAGCCCTACCACAAAGTAGAAACACTCCCGTTACCAACCTCGACCCCTGCTCCCAATTTCATGAGTCCATCACAATGTTTTACTGCAGAAATGTTTTTTTTCCCACAATTATTAACAGATGGCTGTTTTGGGATCTCAAAAACTCAAGCGATAGCAAAGATGAAAAATTATAAAAGTGGTCCAATGTCATAAATTATCCATGTGACACGCAGTATAGCATGAAGGGCAGTCAGAATGGATACCTTTTTAGAGTTGATGAATTTTGCCCCGTGAATTAAATGGTGTGCTGTAAATTAATGCATTATGTATTATGCAAGGGACCCAGGTGCACCATCTCACAAAGTCCCCCCCCCCCCCCAAAAGTTTCTGAGTAACTATTATTTTTTTCTTTGTTGATGAGGGGATTCCCCCCCCCATCGCATGCAAAATGCTGAAGAACTGACTGATGGCTGTGGTAAACGCTGACGTGAATGAATGAGGAAGTGTTTAAAATAAGTTAATTGTCTTGTGGCACAAAGCGCCGGCGTTACCTGGTTCAGGCTGAGAAAAGCACTGGGATCAGACAAAACCCAGAGGGACTTCTTTTAAAATGCTGCATTTCCTCAGCCACAATAAGGAAGTTAATAAGAAACTAAAGTATTTTCAAACGTCATTTTCCAGGCGTCGTGTAATGATGAATCCGACTGAAATGAACAGGTAGGAGAAGACTTTATATTTACGCAGTGTGTCAAAGGGTTTTAATATTTGAAACAGTGTGAACTGTTCACACAAGAACTGCAGCTTTCATTTGTTGACCCAATCAATGCATCAATGGACGTATTTCAACTTATGAGTAACTTAAAAGAAACGTGTGTCAATAATCGCATAACTTACCTGCAACATGGCCCACATATGGAGGATGTATGAGACATATGCTGGCATATATTGAAAATATTGTACATGCCCCAAATTTTTCGATTTTTGATTATGACATATCAGTGTGCTTCAACGTGCTCTTAACTAACACAAAACTTACCCATAACTTATTAGATGTACACCAGCATGTGCCAGCATTTTTAATACACTTGGCATACGCAGGCTAAATCTTGACAGGGGTGTTAAAACATGGTTGAGCTACAAGGAGATACTCTCAAATGAAACAAAATCAAATATATTTCTTGGACTTGCTCCACCCCCTCTCAACATTTTAAACAAAAACTATATATTTTAATTCCAGGCCAGAAGCAACACTTTCACAATGGTCCATTTGTGACAAGCAGATTAGGCTAAGACAATATTCTGATGCGATAATGTCACAACTCACATTATTTCATTCACCACAAATGACAGGCATAAGTATTTTTTATTTTAGATTAGGGTTTTAAAATCTGCTCAAATATTTAGTTTCTACATCCTTTTAACTACGGTTAAAGAATAAATAATAAAATCAGCCTCGGAAGACAAACTATAATCTTACCTTAATGCCATAAGTAACATTTAAAGTGTAGGTGTCATTATATGTAATGTTTGTGAGTATTTAAGACTAAAATTAAACAGTTTGAAATTTATCCTTTCCTGGTGCGCAGTTACTGAAGAGATACATTTTCGGATTTTTAACTGCACACCACTAAAAACCAGGAACTTCCAGGCAAGTACCGACATTGGAGAAGGAGGAAGTGGCATCAGTGCCAGAACCATTATCTTAATAGTCCCATTAATTTATGGATTTTTACAGGCTACTGACAGCCCCATTTCCTCTGAGTGGTTTGGGTTCGCGCTGTACAGTGTTTTCGGTGTCAGAACGGTTAATTCTCGCTGGCAGATTCCTTTTGATTGGCAGGTGGAATGCTTATATTGACAATCACACACGCACATCGTCTGCGGCTTCTCCCCTTGACGCAAAGGCAAAACGGAGTATTTTCACATTATTTTATTGTGTTGTGGATCATGGGATAATTTCATCGCGTGCAGACTGAGACATTATGACAGATGAGGGGCTGGGAGTCTTTCAACTTGCAGCGCAAAGTGGCCCGCGGTGGAACAAGAGGAGGATTCGTCCACAGCAGAGACTCGATCCATCAACGGATTACAGCCGGCACTGTAACCTGGCACCAAACTTGTGACAAATGACTTTTCTTCAGCCAGGACATAAGGAATTAAATTATTTTCAGACATCTTTTTGTAAAGGTGCATAAGTTTTCATCAGACTGAAGATGATCTCACTGAAACAGACAGGTAAGACTATATTATTTACTCCTGGTGTGAATGGTTTGAATATTTAATAGTAACATGTTACACTACTAACATATACAGTACACTAACTGTATTCAAAAAGGAAACAATATTTATTTTAAAAATAGCTGATATTTTCAGTCCCTTGTGTCGTTTTTCAAATATGAAATGTATGTACCTGTTTCTAAGAAATAATCCACACCTCACTTTCTTTTCTGATGTCACAGTAAAACAAACTTTTTTAATCAGCTGATTATGACCAAAGAGCTGGCAAAAACAAACAAAGTTTATCTCCACCCGTATGCAGAAATTGCCTGGAATTTTTTTTTTTTTTTTTTTTTTTATAATCACCATTCTGTGTTCTGAACTCTGCCAATATCATCACTGTTAGACTGAAGGTTTTCCTCCAAGGTTTAATCTCCCTCACTGTCATCTAAATAAGGCTCAAACCCATAAGGCTGTGTCCCCACAGCTTCTTCAGAATAACCTTCAGACTGGACTTAAAAAAAAAAAAAATCTCCACACTAGAAAAAAAATTGCCTGTAAACAGCTCGACCTCCTCTGTATTTACAACTGATCTGGGCTTGAATCAGCAGGTCCCATTCTCGTGATGAAGTAGCAACAATATGACCGCAGCTGAAAGCTGAAACAGAGTGCAGGCTTCAGACAGCTGTTGTTTATCCTTCACCTGAGCACTTAGCGACTTTTATTTCTCAGGATTTTTAAAAATATTAACATTTCATCATTTTTAGTGATTATTTGTGCACATTTTTTGGTGTCACCTACATTTTAAATGTGGTGTCATGTTTTAAATATGCTGTAACATAGGGAAACTAACAACAAGCAAAAAAAAAAAAAAAAAAACATGTACACACCGCATGAGATTTTCTGTTTGACAGATGTTCTGGGGCTGGAAAGTCTTGTTAGTGTTCCTTCCGTTTTAGGGGACGAAATACAAACTCTTACATGGCTGGGTGTATGTTTCATGGTCAATGGTCAGCATAATTACTCGCCACCTAGTTCCTTTCAAACTTGAATTGTGTTGCATTTTGTCCCAAACACGTGTGTTACATCATGTGTAGCCAGTACCAATTTTTCCACCAGTGGCACACAGCCAAAACCAGACAGAAAATTTATCTGTAGTCATTTTGACATCACACTGGCAACATCAAATAATAAACACCTTTTACCAGAGTTTCTACAACTGGGAAAGAACTCACAGAAATGACAAATACAAATGCAGTCATATTTCCTTTTTCTTTTTTAACATTTCAGTGACTGAAAAATAGTTATGATTGCTGCCCAGTTACAAAAAGTCAATTTCTGCTGTTCACTTTTTCCAAACGCTCCTCAACTCAACCCATATGTTGCACATATGACACACAGGAACTAGATTGCAAAAATCTGACAAAATAAACACTGATGAGTCTACATAGCTTTAAGGCCCTGTCACACCTTGATGATTTAGCCTGCATATACTGACCGTATTAAAAACTCTGGCGCACGCTGGTGTACGTCTAATAAATTAATGCAGCTGTCCATCTTGACGATTAGCCAGCATATGCTGACAGCCCCGTTTCTACCCAGTGGTTCGGGATGGTACTACATGGTGTGGTGCCAGTCAGAAACAGAGTAATTTAATATTATTATTTATTTATTTTTTTTTATCTTGGTGGACCACTTTCATTGTGTACAGAATGTTGATGAGCGGACTGGCTGTGGGGAAACGCTGCCGTGAATGAATGGAGTGCTGTCTCTTTAAATGTTCAAAGCACCGAGCGGCTGCTGCCTGATCAGGTCATCACAGACCTGAATAATGAAACGCTGTGATGATATAAACTTTTAAGCGCCAGATGCCCGTGATCAGGTGTGATAATGAAGTGCTGTGTGATCTGTCAGTGTGGTGATCACCGACAGCGACAGTGCTTTAAATGTTTAAACAGCGCATTAATCAGACGTGATCACCCTGATCGATCGATCAGGTCGTCTGATGATCACACCACAGAGACGGCGCTTTAAATTTTTTAATTGCTTTAAAAGTTTAAATCATCACAGTGCTTCTGTGTGTTCAGAGCGTAATACGGGCATCCTCTGATAAACGCACTTACAGCAGAAAAGCCACAGAGGGAGTTGCTTTCGGACCCTGCGTTTCCAGCCACAAATTAAAGTATTTTCAACGGTCATTTCCAAAAATCAGGAGCTTAATGCAGATTCCTGTCCATCTCTGATGGTGAACTGGACTGAAATAAACAGGTCAGATTACTCCGTGTCTGAATGAAAGTCGTTCTGCATAAGGGACTGCACGTTTCAGCCAATCAGTGGCCAGATTTAGACTTACGAGTAAATTACATGAAATGTGTGCCAACAATCAAATTACTTACCTCCAACTTATGTCCCACATGTGTGGGACGTGTGAGTCACACACTGGCCTGCACTGAAAATTTTTAGCATGCCCAAAAATTTTTTGAGGATCTCAGGTTATCAGGATGTACATCAGCGAGCTTCAACGTGCTTCAATCTGCTCTTAACTTATTTAAAACTTACCCTCAACTTATTGGACTTATGCCAGTGTTTTTAATACAGTTGGCATACGCTGACTAAATCGTCACGGTGTGACAGGGCCTTTAGGTTAAAACACTACAAAACTCTCAACACAATTTGGGCTGTTTTACAATCAGGGTAAATAAGTGGATTTTAAAGATAAAGTTTGGTTTAATGACAAGGTGGAAATGATCAACAGAGTTTTGCTATACGTGGATAACTACTACTGGTCTATCAGCAGCAATGGTCCTCTGGTTTGATATCCCCATTTGTTTACCAGCAGAATTCTAATTATATCACTTTTTCCAAAATATCTGTCATTTCCAGGATGTCTAATTTTGATGGGCTGCCAGAACTGTTATTTATTTAGTAGGCAACCACTGAATTGACTAATTTCCCAATTTAAAGCCTTCTGCATAACAATCTAACTCCCAGGATTATTGCTCAGTAGGGAAATGACTTGAAAACAGACATTCAAAATTATAATGTGTTGTCTTACAAATGTCCTCTCTGGAAATACCGTGCATTTCAAACTCAAGCATCAGTGTTACGTGAAGAATATTTTTTTTGTTTGAAAGAGCTAATCACTATCTTTGATGCCACAAAAGGATGTGTACCTAATTTGCTCAAATGTCTAACATTGGGGTGTAACTCTGTCTGTCAAAAACTGTCCTCTCCAGAAATGCTTATAGTCCATCACTGTCTGAGAATGCAGAAACACAATAGCAGATGTATACTCTGAGTACATACTTATCATCAACTGTTTTTAGTATATATGGGTAGATTGCATAATTGTTGTGAACAATTACGCTAGCAAACACAGTCCTCCAGCAAGTATAGCAGATCATATCTGTGAGCTCATATGCAAACTTCTGACAGGTCTGCAACTTTGGGCATTTATGTACCCCAGTCAGCAGTTAGATACTGATGCATAACATGACCAAAGTACCCACTTTGATTTTTTTTGTGCCAGTGACACATACCTGTGTACCCTGACTGTGAAACAGCCCATTTATGCTTTCAGAGAGATGCGGCAGGTTGGACGAATGAACAAAGCTCAACACATGAAAGCAACAAGTCTCCCATCACTGCACCACTGAAGTGTAGAGAATACAGCACTTTAACCATATGTCAAACTAAAGCTTTAAAAAAAACCAAAAACAAACACACACACAAACACACACACATCAGGGCTGGTATGATTTAAATCAGCTGAATGTTTCTGTGTAGGCTCTAAGTTGTCCAGGTGGTTTCCATAGTAGAGAAGCTTGAATCTTCGACTGGACTGGGTTGCTTGACGTGAGGACGTTTCGCTTCAAATCGCAGAAGCTTCCTCAGCTAAAATTCTTGCTGTGGTAGTCTGACTTCTGTCTTGACTCTTGTAGAGAAGAATAAAACTTCTACAAGAGTCAAGACAGAAGTCAGACTACCAGAGCAAGAATTTTAGCTGAGGAAGCTTCTGCGATTTGAAGCGAAACGTCCTCACGTCAAGCAATCCAGTCCAGTCGAAGATTCAAGCTTCTCTACTATCAGCTGAATGGTTTAAAATGCTGTAATAATAATAAAAAAAAAAAAGAAAAGAAAAAGAAATCAGTACTTAAAGCATCACCAAAATATGAAATCAGTACCATTAAGTAATGGTACTTGTACATGTTGTATGTGCACCTTTATGTTTTAACATGTCAAACATTATAACTAATGCTATTGTTTGTAAAGTCTCATTTAGAAGAGTGAAATAAATATATAAATAAATAAATATCAATAAAAGCCGAATTAAAACGGGGAAAAAAAATCATGACTTTTTAGAAAAAAAAAAGTCTATTTTCTTCCAGCCCATGATTTCAATTAACACTAATCATTCTGTTAGTTTCTGTCAAGTCAAGCCAATTCAGACTCCATAAATACTGACCAACTCTGATGACATCCACACATAGCGATACCCGGCCATCAGAAACTCAGGAACTCCCTTCAGTGTGCAGAGGCAGCCAAGCAGCAACACCCACTCCAGGAAGAGGGGAGGAGCATAAGGAGATACAGTTACTGTACCACTATTGTGAAACTGGCTGTGGTATTTCCAACAGTGAACTCTAATTTCAGAGAAGGAAGGTGAGGTAGCTGTGTAGGCAGCTGACATTTCATTCTGCTCACAAGCATAATTTTGGCAATGATGGGTCAACAGCTCACGCCCATGTAGTGAAATGGTTTGCCCGTGACATTGTTCAGAGTCAGTCAATTCAAATAAAGAATGAAATCAACCAGAGGCTCCCAGGTCACCCTTTCAGAATTTTGCTGAAAAACATCAGGGCTGCACAATGGCTAAACTTACAAATCCAAACCTTAAGGTCAATCAACATCTCTAACAATCTTTGGAATAGGGCACACCAAAAGGTTAGGAATAACTTGTCACTACAGAATCCTTCGACATATTAGTTCCTGTGCAATTACTAATGTCCCAAACATATTTTTGCTTTTGATGTACTATTTTCTAATGTCTCCAGAATAGCTGGTGGGATTGTGCTTGTCATTATGGGCCTGATTTACTAAAGCCTTGCATGTGTAAGAATGTGTGCAAACACCATTGCACTTGTAAAAAAAAAAAAAAAAGTAAATGAAGATTGACAAACTGCACATTCAGGATTACATCTTTTCAATGCATGTGCTGTCCATTTGGCAACCTTCATGCACATGCAACTTGGGGTCCATCTAGGCCTATCATAATGATGATTTTATCGACTTATTCGCTATACAAAAAACGAACACGATATTTTTGCTGGCCTCGATATATCGCCCTTTACTTGAATGTTTGTTTCTGTAAGTCACCAACATGTCGGAGTCAAAACAGCAGCCCGTCTCCACTGTGTGAAAACAGTGCGCATGCACATCCATTAATCATGAACGCAGCCTGTCAACGGTTTAGCAGATGCTCAGTTTTGTGGACGCTAATGGATATAACTGAAAAATCTAATAACTACATCTATGTGAACAAACAGATCAGACAGCAGACTGTCTGTCAGAGAGACAGCCTGAAAAACAGCAGAGAAGTCCACATGTACAGTGCATGACACGGTGCATGCTGCTGTGTTACAGAAAAGTCTCACGTCAAGGCAGACTCTCAAAGTAAAATTAAAAATAATATCAGCTCAACTGAGACGAACATTAAAAAAAAACTGATTTCCAAAGTCCACTGCACCAAAGAGTCCCCTTGCACGCAACCGCCAGCCAGTAGTTGCTGAGCTCCTCACAAAGGTCGCTCATAAATGTGGCACGTTATAGAAAGTCCATTATCTCCTGAAAATAACGTATTCCAACTTATTTCCAATGTAAGAAATCGTGTCCAGCCTGTAAAAAAAACAGCGTCATGTAGACATTCCGCGTGCACATTCACAGCGGGACTAAAATAGTGCTCAGCTTCACAAACAGCAATGTCACCACACGTTAGGATCCAAAAACAGACAGACTCTGAAAAAATTAAGTATTTCAGGGTGAAGTGCATCACCTGCTGTCTCTCTGTACAGCCTCTGCAAATCTGAAGCCTCACTTTTGAATGAAAGCTCAGAAGCTTCATTATCAGACGAAGCAGTGTTCGTTTCACTGTCAGCCAGCCGTCGGATGTTTCTGATTTTCCTAATATGTACATCACATGCAGAGAAATGCAGTAAGACATTTTCCAGAAATACACCTGCTGACTCAGGGAGGAAAGCTGGACCTTTTTCCATTTGTTAATTAATTGATTTATTTATTTGGACAAGATAGAGTGGTGACAAAATCTGAATCACAAGGACAAGGAGAGATTTTGACACTTTGAAGGGAATGCCCCCGGCCTGGTGATATTGTAACTTGGGAATTTAAACTTTTCAAATTAAATTATGCAGTGGAAATGTGTAAAGAAAAAAAAAAGTCTGGAATATCCCACACTTTAAATGTTCTCTCTGTACATTTCTTTTAAATGAGTTTATTGCCCATTTGTAATATGTATACAGTGTGTCAATGAAAGACAAACATTTCAGATTAATTTCACGAATCAACAATTCAGCATGTAGTCAGACCAGAAACAGTAATAAAAGATTTTCATTTTTGTCTTAGGACTTCAGGACACAAGGTCGGATATGACCCCAAGTGGAAGCGTTGCTCGCCACTTCGGGTGATAGTTGCCAATAGCACCACTATACTAAAAATTTCTCGGGGTAGAACCCTGAGTACATATAGCTGCTAATTTCAGGAGCTACGCAAGTGTGCTGCAGTGTGCTAAGAAAGGTGGCAAATGATGCTATGAAATCAAAGTGTGTCCAAGATTATCACTCACTCACTCACTCACTCACTCACTCACTCACTCACTCATCTTCAACAGCGTATCCAAGATCGGGTCGCGGGAGCAACAGCTCTAGCGGGGACACCAGACTTCCCTCTCCCATACCACATTGACCACCTCTGACTGGGGGATCCCGAGGCGTTACCAGGCCAGTGTGGAGATATAATCTCTCCACCTAGTCCTGGGTCTTCACCGGGGTCTCCTCATAGATGGATTTGCCTGGAACACCTCCCTAAGAAGTCACCCAGGAGGCATTCTTACCAGATGCCCGAACCACCTCAGCTGGCTCCTTTCAAAGCGAAGGAGCAGTGGCTCTACTCCGAGCTCCCCACGGATGACCGAACTTCTCACCCTATCGCTAAAGGTGCGTTTACACATAACCAAGACGCGTTATGAATGTCATTTTTCTGTCATTTGTGACACATTCCTGACATTCTTAATGTGACTTAACGCATCAGAATAGGTTTCTTAATAGTGCGTGTTGGTGCGTGATATTCTTGATATTCGTGGAGCATGTTTTTGTCTGTCAAAAAATGTTCCACGAATGTCACACACCCTCATTTCGTCTCACATCGTGGAGGTCGTAACTGAGCATATTATCCATCTTGATGAGTAGTGATCCTTAATAGAATGTGACAACATTCGTAGTGGTTCCTGTGATGGTTCTTGGAGCCCAAACTGTCACACATTATTACGAAGTGACACGGAAACTGTCAAGTTTTGACACGGCTTGTAACGCGGCGTCACATTTCACTGCGCGCCACGACGAATCAGTTTTCTGTCACGTGCGCACAATTAAACTCGGCTCCAAATGTCGTTCCACAGTTCCTGCTGAAGCTCCTCAGGACGCTCCTGCAGGTGTTCCACCTGCTGTTGTAACCGATGAGCGGGAGAACGAGTATGAATCAGAGGAGCGAGAGAAGACTCACATGCAGCCAGACATCTCTGCACCTCCTCCAGTCCGGTGGAGGAAGAAGCGTGCGCACAATTAAACCCTGCTGCACCGCATTTAGTTTGATTGCTGACACCAAGTCGGCTAAAAGTCTAATTTTAGTGCTCTTCAGCGCGCTCCTGCAGGTTTTCCACCTGCTGCATGTGCCTGATGTTTGGGAAAATGCACGAGACGAGAGCCGCATGAAGCCACACATCTGGCTCTGTCCTCCTCCTCCTCCTCTCTGCGCCACTCCATGGCACAGAGCCCAACTATGCATGCAGTCACAAATTTCTGAAAAACTGGAGCGATCTGAATTTGGCTGGATGAATATGGGTGTGTGTGTGTGTAGACAATTCACCTCGTTCACAACGTGACAGAACTTAACGATGCACTGTTACGCGCAATAGCGCGCAACAATGCGGAACACTATTCTTGACCGTGCGTAATGGTTCCTGATAATTCTCCAGCAACACGTGCCATTAATCGTAACGCGTGGTAACGGGTTGCAGCAGTTCCTGAGGAGACCTGACGCCTCTGCCCCGAATTATCACATTCGTGATCAGCGGCCAAGAATGTGTACTTATTGGCATTCACGACTTCTCGTTGTTATGTGTAAACGCAGCATAAGGGAGACACCAGCCACACTCCTGAGGAAGCCCATTTTGGCCGCTCATACCCATGATTTAGTTCTTGCGGTCATGACCCAACATGCATAACCATAAGTCAGAGTAGTAACGAAGATTGACCAGTAGATCAACAGCTTCTCCTTTTGGCTCAGCTCCCTTTTCGTCACAACAGTATGGCAGAGCGAATGCAACACCACCCCTGCTGCACCAAATCTCTGGCCAATCTCATGCTCCATTGTCCCCTCACTCATGAACAAGACCCAGAGGTACTTCAATTCCTTCACTTGGGGCAAGACCGTATTCCCTACCTGGAGTAGGCAATCCATCGGTTTCCTGCTGAGAACCATGGCCTGTTTACGTTGAAAAGGGCAACGTAAACAAAAGCAAATCCATAACACTGCAGGTCTTTTGAAATGAAACAGGCATTGAATCTAGTTACCCTTTTTGCACATTCAGAATTAGCTGGAAGTTTGTTAAAGCAAAGCAGAATAAAATAAATAATTCAAGATTTGTCATGTTCTCTATTAACTATTGTTAAGAGCCACAGCTTGAGCGAATTCAATTTAAATATGATGCACACTTCATATTTCATGTCCTTCGTTATAGATTAGAAAAAATTGTAGTTGTGTGCACATCCAATCCTGATTAAGCCAGGTGTAGGATAATCAAGAATAGCAGACAAAAAAAAGAAGGAAAAACCGCACACCAGTACAGAGCTCTCAAAATCTTTTAAATTACCGTATTTTCCGGACTATAAGTCGCACCGGAGTATAAGTCGCACCAGCCACTTTATCCATTATAAAGAAAAACAAACCATAAATAAGTCGCACCGGAGTATAAGTCGCACCAGCCACTTTATCCATTATAAAGAAAAATAAACCATAAATAAGGTCCACTGGACTATAAGTCCCATGGACATACAGGTATGTTAACATGAAAAGTTCAGATGATAATATTGTGACGGCTACCGTTTTCGGATGCATATTTCACCAGTCGCAACTTGTAATCTGCAGAGTATGATTTTCTTTTTGGTGGCATTTTTTCGGGCCTTCTCCGTTGTCTTGTTATGTTATCAGTAACGTTAAAATTTTTATTTTTCTATGGTAGTCAGAAGTCGCAGGAACAGTTACACAAGCCTCGAGTGCCCTCTCGTGAGCTGCATTTTACCTACGGATATGTTTGTATTTTGCGGACCACATTGCGAGCCGAACCATGCAGCGCCTACCTGCGCAGCTCATGACCGCCCAGCGGTGCCGATCCAGCTCCTTCCAAGTGGAGACGCTAATCCTCCGCCGTCGCTCAGTGCTCCCATGCAGCTCTCAGCATCAACTCTGCTCACACTGATATCCAAGGGTTGAAGCTGTCTTGTTAGCCGTCCCGGAATAAACACCATGTTCGTCTGCTTCAAACGCTTTTCACAATCATCGACGCCAGCTCCTTCCAAGTGCACACGCTAATCCTCCGCCGTCGCTCACCCAATGCTCCCACGCAGCTCTCAGCGTCAACTTAAACACTCTGCTCACATTGATATCCAAGGGTTGAAGCTGTTCTGTTCGCCAAGCCGGAATAACAGCAAGCACCGTGTTCGTCAGCTTCACACGCTGTGGGTGAGGTGAGGAATACGCATCCAAAGTTCTGTTCTCTGATTGGTTATCGTGACCAGCGTGAACTATAGGATGGCCGTCATACTACAGTGCCCATGATGCATTGCATTTCCTTTTCCGGTGGCCATTTTAAAACATAGATCGACTTTGTCACGTAAAATTGTTTTGTTACAGTAAATTAATTGAGATCCTACCGGTATATTTTTCATTTATAAGTCGCACTGGAGTATAGGTCGCACCCCCGGCCAAAACATGTAAAAAAGTGCGACTTATAGTCCGGAAAATACGGTACTAAAAAACAGCAACGTTTCAACCGTGAGCTCTATATCGGTGTGTGGATTTTCCTTCTTTTTTTTGTCTTTATACAACCCTGGCAAAAAATTAAGGAATCACCGGCCTCGGAGGATGTTCATTCAGTTGTTTAATTTTGTAGAAAAAAAGCAGATCACAGACATGACACAAAACTAAAGTCATTTCAAATGGCAACTTTCTGGCTTTAAGAAACACTATAAGAAATCAGGAAAAAAAAATTGTGGCAGTCAGTAACGGTTACTTTTTTAGACCAAGCAGAGGGAAAAAAAATATGGAATCAGCTTGCAGTCTCTGAGGCATGGACTTAATGAGTGACAAACAGTACTCTTCATCAATCTGGCTCCAACTTTCTCTGATTGCTGTTGCCAGATCAGCTTTGCAGGTTGGAGCCTTGTCATGGACCATTTTCTTCAACTTCCACCAAAGATTTTCAATTGGATTAAGATCCGGACTATTTGCAGGCCATGACATTGACCCTATGTGTCTTTTTGCAAGGAATGTTTTCACAGTTTTTGCTCTATGGCAAGATGCATTATCATCTTGAAAAATGATTTCATCATCCCCAAACATCCTTTCAATTGATGGGATAAGAAAAGTGTCCAAAATATCAACGTAAACTTGTGCATTTATTGATGATGTAATGACAGCCATCTCCCCAGTGCCTTTACCTGACATGCAGCCCCATATCATCAATGACTGTGGAAATTTACATGTTCTCTTCAGGCAGTCATCTTTATAAATCTCATTGGAACGGCACCAAACAAAAGTTCCAGCATCATCACCTTGCCCAATGCAGATTCGGGATTCATCACTGAATATGACTTTCATCCAGTCATCCACAGTCCACAATTGCTTTTCCTTAGCCCATTGTAACCTTGTTTTTTTCTGTTTAGGTGTTAATGATGGCTTTTGTTTAGCTTTTCTGTATGTAAATCCCATTTCCTTTAGGCAGTTTCTTACAGTTCGGTCACAGACGTTGACTCCAGTTTCCTCTCATTCGTTCCTCATTTGTTTTGTTGTGCATTTTCGATTTTTGAGACATACTGCTTTAAGTTTTCTGTCTTGACGCTTTTATGTCTTCCTTGGTCTACCAGTATGTTTGCCTTTAACAACCTTCCCATGTTGTTTGTATATGGTCCAGAGTTTAGACACAGCTGACGGGGAACAACCAACATCTTTTGCAACATTGCGTGATGATTTACCCTCTTAAGAGTTTGATAATCCTCTCCTTTGTTTCAATTGACATCTCTCGTGTTGGAGCCATGATTCATGTCAGTCCACTTGGTGCAACAGCTCTCCAAGGTGTGATCACTCCTTTTTAGATGCAGACTAATGAGCAGATCTGATTTGATGCAGGTGTTAGTTTTGGGGATGAAAATTTACAGGGTGATTCCATAATTTATTCCTCAGAATTGAGTGAGTCCATATTTTTTTCCCTCTGCTTGGTCAAAAAAGTAACCGTTATTGACTGCCACAATTTTTTTTCCTGATTTCTTATAGTGTTTCTTAAAGCCAGAAAGTTGCCATTTGAAATGACTTTAGTTTTGTGTCATGTCTGTGATCTGCTTTTTTTCTACAAAATTAAACAACTGAATGAACATCCTCCGAGGCCGCTGATTCCATAATTTTTGCCAGGGGTTGTATATTAGTCATAAATAAAGTTTAAAATGCTAAAAACATTAATATTGAGTGAGACACCAACACCGTGAGACGGTGTAAATGTAAACTCTTCATGAATGTGTAACTGGATTACAGCTCTCATCATTCGGGTCGGATGAATTTACTCTGCAGCACCTTTATTATTTATTTATTTATTTATTTATTGACTATTCGCAAAGTGTAATGTAGTAAGTGGAGTTGTCTTCTTAAACCTGCAATGACTAAAAGCAAACGTGGTTCAAAGCACTTTGGCTTTTAGGTTCCTAGTTTGTAAGAAAAACATAACATTTATTCTTTTTAACTTTCTGCAGAGTGTTGCAGGTTGGTCCCCACTCTAGTGGCCTTTACAGATCTATGCTCAAAAACACAACAAGTTGACCCCCACCACCCCACCACTCACAGAAAGTAGATTGAGGAGCTGATAGCAGTGAGGAGAATCACACAAAAAAGAGACATTTTTAAAACCCATTTTATTTGACATATTGTGCCCAACTTTGTTGATTTTTTTTGTATTACAACAGTGTAAGCACAAACCTTGTGAATTAGGGCAACGGTCTACGGTCAGGAGTGTGGACAGCTCCTTGGACAGTATGGACAGCAGCCGCAGCCACCTATACATAAAACATACACAAATGATTCTCATTCCATATATGTCCCCTCAGATTATGCAAAAGTGAAGAGAATATATTAGCACTGGAGTAATCGTGCTGTTAGGGGAACGCGTATTTGAAGCAGTCTTGCACACATTCAAGGTTGCTTGTAAAACCAAAGTAATAAACTTTTGAAAACTGCAATCACTTGATGAACAATATGGATGCATGAAGTTGAGCATTCTAGCTTTAGTGTCTATTTTTTTTGTTTGGTTTTTTTTTGTTTTTTTGGGGGGGGCAGGGGGTTGCGCTACTTTAGAAAATATACACCTGAACTTCTCTTTTGCTGGATATTTCGGTTTCGTGGTATCGAAAATGTTGAGTATTTTCCTGGTTACCGACATAGTTTGAAATTCTAATATTGTATAGTTGGCCTAGTCATCAAGAGAAGTCAGTGTTTCTCCTACGTTTACAGCTTTGTGGGGTGAGAAGGGCATGGACACCAACAAACAAGTAAAGGAATCACTGGATTCATGCTTTTCTTTTAATGACTGTAGTCAATATAACAACTGAATAGGGTTGGGTATCGAGAACCGGTTCTTTTCAAGTATCGTTAAGAAATGATTTGATCCACCGATATCAATAGTCTTTTTGCTTAACGATTCCTTATCACTCCTTCAGAGCAGCCGTTGTTTTTGAGGGTGTTTGCCGGGAAAATGATCATTCCTCTACGCTGATTACAGACCCTGCAGCTGGTCTGTAATTAATCGTTTTTGCAGCACAACACCACTTTGAAGCATGAACCAATGAAGAAATGCTTTGATCCACTAGCTCACTGGTTCTTTGATTTGCTGCTCTTCGGAAACGGCAAGTCCAATTCTTAACCCCTCTCAAAGCCATTAAAAGATTGTGAGTCACTTTTGTGTGGAAGTCACTAACTGGAACTCAAGTCTTGTTGCAGTCAAGAAACGAGAATCGTCCTCTGTTCCATTGCCACAGCTCCAAATGCTGCACCGCTCTCTGCCAAGACAGAGTCCGGTCGGAATTAATAACTTCAAAACTAATTTCCGCTTTAAATAAAATGACACCGCTTACAAACGTTGTAATACAGACAAGAAACTACAATCGACAAACGTTTTTTTCTCTCCCAAAATGAGACATCCTGCAGTCTTTATGAATTACCTCCTGACGTGCAGCACAGCCAGCTGCAAGAGCTCAGCTCAGATGGATGTAAAGACATTCATATCAATAATGTCTGAAAGGAAATGCTTTTGACAATAACTACAGATTTTGTTTATTTCTACTTATGTCCAGAGATAAAGGATCCACCATGTAGAGTTTATGTCCAGAGTTTAAGGATCCAGTGACCAATTTATTTATTTACCTTAAGACTCAATAAAATGTTGTACAATTTCAATTCAATCGGCTTATAAAGAGCCAAATCACAACAAAAGCTGTCTCAAGGCATGTCACATAGAATAGTTCAACAAAAAAATTAAAATAAATAAATAAAAATTTAAAAATTCCAATACAGAATTAAAAATAGAAGTACAAGAATAAAAAAGATAAAATACCAAAACTATTCATAAGAAAGAGAATAAAAATAGCCTTTAGGTCTTGACTTAAAAATGGCCACGGACTCCGACTGCCTCACGGTCGCAGGAAGACCGTTCCACAGAACGGGCGCACGATAAGAAAAAGCTATTTGACTCACTGACACAGAAAACCTATAAAGCCTACTTTTAGTACACAAAAAATTCACAAGAGGTATCGATAAGGGAATCGATAAGGAATCGGATCGATAAGTGGAATCAATAGATAAAATCTTATCGATACCCATCCCTACAACTGAGCAATTCTTTGAACTGTACTGGCTGAGAGACTATAAATGGCTGGGTCTGGTTTCCTCTCAACTGTTTAAGCCATCTACACATTCAACAGAACATTTTTAAAACCCAAAAAAGATAACTAAAATAATTCCCTATTCATTTTTTCTATCTATCTGTCTATCTCTCCCCTATTCCACAGTGCGACATTCTACTACGATCGCACACAATCATAAAAAGTGCAAAAACAGATTGAAACAGCTTGCCTCCTAACAGGCTGGCTTCTAAAATTCAGACTTGGCAACTGGCTGGCTTATAAAGCATAGATCTGGCAACCCGCCCAAAAAGGAGGATCAGTCTTGTACAGCCAGGGGGAATATTTCCCCTCTGACAGCCAAGCTGGGTCAAAACGGACTGGACTTTTGCTCCTCGTCAGGGACAGGGCCTGTAGCACTTTGAACCGCTCTGCCATGTGCAATACAGAGAGTAGAGTAGAACTGTAAACACGTGAAAATGTAGAGACAGAAATTACATGGCATCGCATAAATGAGACAAAGCTATTTAGTTTGTTTCATAAAAAGACAAGGTTCTACAGGAGAGGTAACCTTAAATGACTTTTGTTGTGATCTGGCACTATATAGAAAATAAAATTAACTTGACCTTCAAAGAGGGGGATAGGACACCCCCAATATAACAGTTGAGGAAACAAGAAGTGAAAACACAGCAGCAGCATGTGGTTTGTTTGGACAGAAGAAATAGAGGCTAGGCTGGTTGAGCTGCCTCTTCAGCATGTCCTCAACCTATCACAAAAGAAATGCTACAGAAAAAAAAAGTCAAAAGGAAATAGGGGAGGTGATGGTCCAGTGGTTAAGGCATTGGGCTTGAGACCAGAAGATTCTCAGTTCAAATCCCAGCCTGACTGGAAAAAGCACTAAGGGCCCTTGGGCAAGGTCTTTAAAGCCCTATTGCTTCTGGTGTATAGTGAGCGCCTTGTATGGCAGCACCATCACATCGGGGTGAATACCCTCACATCTGGGTGAATGTGAGGCATTATTTGTAAAGCGCTTTGAGCAACTGATGCAGATGGAAAAGCTATATAAATGCAGTCCATTTACCATTTATTTACCATTTAGTTGCCAAGCTGTAGGTGGCTGGTATGTCAATGGTTTTCTTCACATTAGCTACACTTGCATTAGCTTGGAAGTTATTGTATACATATATGCCAGTACCTCTCTTGTGTTGCATTTTTCTGTGCACACAATGGCACAAAAGGCCAAGGCAGCGTCGTGAGAGAACAGAGAAGATTCAGAAGAGGCCGGCATGAAGATTTTATGCAGACATTCCACTGTTTAAGGACATTTTTTAATGAAAGGCGTGCGCGCAAATTCGCCGAATCGTTTCCGTGACGATTCGGCGAATCTGTGTGCGCCGCGACAGGAAAAACACCTCCGTGTTGAAAACCATTTGTAAAATTCAGGCGGCTTTTGATGGCTTTCAACAAGTGAGTAACTGAGAAATTGTTTAACAGCTTGGGCATGTTCCAACTTGCCCACTAAGGTTTCCAACGGAGGTGTTTTTCCTGTTGCGACCCCCCACGGTCGGGTCCGGCCCGACATGCGACTCTGCCCGCACGTTCTTTCATTACAAAATGTCCGTTAACAATGGAATGTCCGAATAAACTCCTCATGCCGACTTCTTCTGAAAGTTCTCTGTTCTCTGATGACTTACTGGGTCAACAGAGCCTGAAATGTCTAAGTTTTCAACTTGAAATGGCAAGACGCTGCCACCTCGAAGCGCAGATCGCCATCAGGCACCGTGGGCCGTCCTTACGGCGACACTACCAGACCAAAATCTCTCATCAGCCATTAAAATTTTTACAGAAAACCAGCTGAATTTATCGAATGGTGTCCACTCAGTTGTGCCTTACAGTTTTGAAAAAATTTTGATCAAACAAAGCAGCAGCCTCTGAGCCATTCCTAAACAATGAAAAAAAAAAAAAAAAAAAAATCAACGAGAGGGTGGGCCACTCCTCACTCAAAGACTGCCCACAGGCGAATGACGTAACCGACAGGCATGAAAAAACTCTCGCATGCCCACGAGGGTTCAAGCATGCCTGATGTAATCACACGTGATTCAAATCCATATGGTTTTTGAAAAAAATAATAAGGTCGGATACTTTTGTAATAGACCTTGTATATATATAGTAATGGATTGGTAAAACAGCTGCGTTTACATTCTTTCTTATGAGTTAATTAATGAATCTGTGAAACTATGTTTATTGTGGATGTAACACCACAGTAAGCATTGAACTGTCAATGTCTGGTATCCACTGGCACCCCTCCCCTCCCCAGGTAACAGAACTTACGGTCCCATGAAAAAGCCATGGATGTTTATCAAATTTTGTAAGCATATGACCAGGAAGGCTTGTTGAGGGAGTGATGTCAGGTTAGTGATCTCATCAGGACAGCTATTGGGTGGCCCTCCAGAGCTGCTGAGGGCCACCTGAGGAGACGTAAAAGCAGAGGAATGGAGTTGTGTTGCAAGGTACTCTCATCGCTCATCTTCAACCGCTGTTCTGAGTTTGGGTCGCGGGGACAAAAGCTCCAGCAGGGGACCCCAAACTTCCCTTTCCCATGCCACATTGACCACCTCTGACTGCGGGATACCGAGGAGTTCCCAGGCCAGTGTGGAGATATAATCTCTCTACCTAGTCCTGGGTCTTCCCGGGGTTTCTTCCCAGATGGACATGCCTGGAACACATCCCTAGGGAGGCGCCCGGGAGGCATCCTTACCAGATGTCCGAACCACCTCACCTGGCTCCTTTCAATACGAATGAGCAGCGACTCTACTCCGAGCTCCGCACGGATGACCGAACTTCTCATCCACTCTCTAAGGGAGACACCAGCCACCCTCCTGAGGAAGTCCATTTCGGCCGCTTTACCTGCGATCTAGTTCTTTCTGTCATGACCCAACCTTCATGATCATAGGTGAGAGTAGGAACAAAGATTGACCAGCAGATCGAGAGCTTTGCCTTTTGCTAAGCTCCCTTTTCGTCACAACAGTACGGTAGAGCGAATGCTATACCATCCCACCTGTGCCGATTCTCTGGCCAATCTCACACTCCATCGTCCCCTCACTCATGAACAAGACCCAGAGGTACTTGAAATCCTTCACTTGAGGCAAGGCCATTTTCCCTACACGGAGTAGGCAATCCATCGGTTTCCTGCTGAGAACCATGGCCTCAGATTTAGAGGTGCTGATCCTCATCCCAGCCGCTTCACATTTGGCTGCGAACCGATCTAGTGAGTGTTGGAGGTCACCGGCCAATGAAGCCAACAGGACCACATCATCTGCAAAAAGCAATGAAGAGACGCTGAGCCCACCAAACCAGAAACCCTCCTCCCCCCGCTTCTATATCCTGTCCATGAATATCCCAAACAGGATTGGTGACAAGGCGCAGCCCTGCCGGGGACCAACCTCCACCGGAAACGATTCCGACTTACTGCCGAGCACAGCTCTCGTTTTGCAAGTACAGAGATTGGATGGCCCTGAGAAGGGACCCCCTCACTCCATACTCCCGCAGCACCTCCCACAGTATCTCCCGGGGTACCCAATCATACGCCTTCTCCAAGTCCATAAAACACATGTACACTGGATGGATATACTCCCAGGCACCCTCTCGGATCCTTGTCAGAGTAAAGAACTGGTCGGTTGTTCCATGACCACGATGGAACCTGCATTGTTCCTCTTCAATCAGAGGTTCGACTATCGGCCAAACCCTCCTTTCCAGCACCCTGGAGTAGACTTTACCAGCGAAGCTGAGCAGTGTGATGCCCCTGTAGCTGGCACACTCTCTCTGGTCCCCCTTTTTAAATATGGGGACCACCACCCCAGTTTGCCACTCCTTAGGCACTGTCCCAGACCTCAACGCAATGTTGAAGAGATGTCTCATCCAAGACAATCCCTCCACACCCAGAGCCTTCAACATTTCTGGATGGATCTCATCAACCCCCAGGGCCTTGCCACTGCAGAGTTGTTTGATTACCTGCAAGGTATACATTTATTATTTACTTAGTTTGTCGAGTCTGGTTTCCACTTATTAGACATTTTTAAAGCGAGCTTCATGAACACTGCAGCAGCTACAACGCAACTGGAATCATTTGTTAGTTCATTTGGTTAATTTTCATAGTTCTTGAAGTTCTTTATTCCAATTGTATGCCTGACGTCTTAGTTGTAGGGCTTAGTTTCTATCAATTGTGTTTAGTTAAAAAAAAAAAAAAAAAAAAAAAACACACACACCACCTTATGGCTGTTCCCCTGAATCATTATAAAGCACTAAAGACCCAAAGATATACTGCCTCAGTTTAGTGTGTGAAATGGCTGTTAGCCTCCAATTGATCTGCAGAGCTCAAACGTCTTGAGTGCTTTGCATTATTGGATGGTGGCCAATGCATCCCAACACAGAGGAGATTTCATTTTTTATGAGTGAATACAGTCACATTCACACAGCTACTGGACAGCCCAGTAAACTCTAATAGGGTGTATGACACACTTCATAGACTGCAGCAGCTTCAAAACATTCCTGCTGCATACAAGTGACAGTTAAAGCACACAAATCCACAGCTCTGTCCTACACATCTTCAAAAGTCATTACATTTAGGACTGAGTGGAATGTCTACAGTACAAACAACTAGGGCTCGGCGATATGATATAAATTCATATTGCAGTATAAACTGAATCCCTTCATGGTAATGGTATATATATCGTGATATAAACCTAGAAGGCCCCGGGGAAGTCCCAGGACACGCTGGAGGGAACGCCTTGGGGTTCCCCCGGAGGAGCTGGGGGAGGTGTGTGGATTGGGAGGTCTGGGCGGCTTTGCTTGAGCTGCTGCCCCCACGACCCGACTCCGGATAAAGCGGAAGAAAATGGATGGATGGATGGATGGATGGATGGTGTTATATCGTCCCATAACAAAGCTAACTTGATTAAAAAAAAACAATAACAAAAAAACAAAAACAGATATAATGTAATTTTGAGAACATTTATTGTGCAGATTTCAGATCTCAAAACTCAACACTCTATGGTGCAGAATAATGCAAACTGGGTATTGATAAGATTTTATCGATATCAATACCATTATTGATTCTGTTTATCGATCCGATTCCTTATCGATTCCCTTATCGATACCTCCTATGAATTTTCTGTGTACTACAAGTAGGCTTTACCGGTTTGATATGTCAACAACATTTTATTGAGTCGTAAAGTAAACAAATATGAAATTGGTCACTGGATCATTGATCTCTGGACATAAATAGAAATAAACAAAATCTAGTTTTGTCAAAAGAATTTCCTTTCAGACAATGGCATGAAAGTCTCTCCATACGTCTGAGCTGAACTCAGACAGCTGCTGGAGTCTGCAGGTCTGCAACCATACAGTCTTGAGTTGCTGCACGTCAGCGCAGGATGTCTCATTTTGGGAGGAAAAAACATTTTGACTGATTGCAGTTTATTGGTTGTATTACAACGTTTGGACAGAGGTGTCATTTGACTTTAACGGCGATTCACTTTGAAGTTATTCATTCCGAACGGACTCTATCTTTCTAACTTGACTCAGTAGAGAGTGGCGCAGCATTTGGAGAAACAGAACAGAGGACAATTCTCATTTCTTTCTCGCAACAAGACAGGAGTCCCAGTTAGTCACTTTAATCCACACTAAAGTGACTCACAATTGACATTTTAATGGCTTTGAGAGGGGTTAAGAAGCGGACTTGCCATTTGTGATGAGCAGCAAATCAAAGAACCAACGAGCTAGTGGATCGAAGCACTGTTTCATTGGTTCAAGGTTCAAAGTAGAGCCGCGCTGCAGAAACAGTTGATTACAGAGCCGCTGCAGGGTCTGTAATCAACGTAGAGAAATGATCATTTTCCCGACAAACACGCTCAAAAACAACGGCCGCTCTGAAGGACCGATAAGGGAATCGTTTAGCAAAAAGGGTATTGATGTCGGTGTTTGGAATCATTTCTTAACAATACCCAAAAAGAACTGGTTCTCGATGCCCAACCCTAGTGCAAACGAACACAAACACCATTTAAAATGCAAATACAAATTGTAAATTTCAAAATCATGAACAAATGTAGCAAAAAAAAAAAGTTATATACAACTATTTACATTAAAATGCAGTCCATGATTCAGGCATGTGGGGTTTTTTTTTGTACAACTATGTACATGCAATAAGAGGCGACACAAATTATATTTGTGCCACTCAGAAAAACAATTCCTGTCCAAAACAAGAGCTCTCTGACTTGTGTTGGACATGTAATTTTGGACAACAGAATGATTCACACTTTGTCATTCCTGTTTCTGTCCAGCTGGAGGCAATGTCATTCCTGTTTCTGTCCAGCTGGAGGCAATGTTAGTACTTATGTCTGCCTTTTTGGCATTTCATTCAGAAAGTTCTCAGAGACCACCCCATGTGGGTTGATGATCTTTATTGGCTTAGGTCATGCATTTGCACCAATGATAAATGGGAAGGCATTCTTTTTTTTCTCTGCTTCTCCTACCCCAAGACAGAGCTGAATGAGAAAATGAGACTTTTTGCTGCGGCTTTCTGCAACTACGTGCACGAAATAGGACCATAAAATTCACAAAAAAAATATCCCGGAAATTATTAATCATAATTCACGTTATAGTAGGCCTATTAACAGAATCTTAAAACTGGTATAGAGCATGAAGTGTGCACCATTCTTTTAACCAGCTCCTCAAGCTCCATGGTCTCTTTGCTTGCATCAACAAGCGTTACTGCGATTGGTTGACGGAGTCTCTACAGTCAGCCAAATTTATATCATTTATACTGTCTACCGCATATACTGCAAACCCCTACAAACAACTGTGAATCATCTTGCATTTTCTTTCCCATAACTCGATTAGAAGATAATCCCCACGTCTGTCACAGATACAGAAAACTCACATTTTTACTTCTAAAAAAGAAAAACGCAATACAGACAGTCAAAGGGATTGCTTTCAGCGGGTGCTGTAGGATAACATACTGTAAAGAGCCTCATAACAGTAAACAGGGATGAAGATGATGATTCATCGCTTTTTTCTCACCCAATCTTGTTGGTGTAAAAGATAAGTCTAATTAATGTAACACCATGTGCATCTTTACCTCAGTGGTTCAACACTTAATGAAGGGAGCAGCCACAGCAGGATAATGAATGTTTGATATGAAGCTTCCTGTCCCTTCTGGTGCATTTGACATAACCCTGTACTAAACCTTCAGTTCTCATACTGTGCAATCCTGCATGCCTGTCGACATTTCACCTTCTCTCTCCACCTTTCGTTTCTCCATTTTAAATTCATCCAACTCAGCCCCCCACCCCCAATACCACCACACAGGCTGCGCTCATTACAGTGGATTTGCATGTCTGCTCCAGAGCAGTATGAGGAGAGATGAAACAGAACTCCCAGTGGCTGCCTCTGCAAAGCTTCACTCATTTGACAGAAAGCTCCACTTTGGGTCCCAGGCACAGCCAGCAAACAAACAGAGTGAAGAGACATACTAACAAACACAAATGTATTCACCCAGGGTAAAGTTTATATGCTTGGGAAAAAACTAAAGTTGATCATTAAACTGCAAAACTTTAATATTTGATTATTGTCCCATTAATAAAGCTAAATATTTGTGTCATGATGCATTGCAATATCAATATCTCAACATGCCCCAATGTCAATGGGTAGAAAAAAGATGGAAGGAAACTGTGTCCAACTTGAAAGCTGTGGATTACTTTTATTCACTGAAAGCATGCACAAAGACTTCAGTCCTTTCTTCCTATTCCACAGTTACCATATTATCCAGACTACAAGTTTCATTGTTTTGGGTTTTCTTATTAAACTTATTTGTCTGGTCCTATGACTTGTGTTTTTTCAGTGGCTTAGATGAACAAATACTATATCATCTATGGCCACAAGATGGCTACCTCTAACACCCATGACAAGCTGCCCCTGATCTGCCTCAGATACTGATCTGAATCAGATGTACTGTCTGATCCCAACTCTGCAGGAGAAAAAGGCATGAGAACAGCATCTGAAAAAAAAAAAAAAAAACACTCTGGGGGTCCATGGGTGATGCCCCTGTTGGGCCTGGTGGGCGACGCCCCCAAAAGCTCTTGGAATTTTAACATTTTTAAGTGATTTTGAGGGCAATCCTGAGTGTTAATTTTTATGATATTCACTGGTTTGAAGGTTTTCAATTAGAGTTTTCAGGCAATATTTTTGTTAATTTAGACCAGTGGTCTCCAAACTATTCCAGAAAGGGCTGAGAGGGTGCAGGTTTTCTTTGCAGCCACTGACTCCAGCAGGTGATTTCACTGATCAACATCACTTGGAGCAGGTGGGATGAGTTCATCAGTGAAATCACCTGCTGGAGTCAGTGGCTGCAAAGAAAACCTGCACCCTCTCGGCCCTTTCTGGAATAGTTTGGAGACCACTGATTTAGACGGTACTTTGCCTTACTGATCAGATACATTGATATTGTACTGAGATACTCACCACTTTGTTCAAGCCAAGTCCACTTAAAACGGATCTTGGTACCTTTGTCAATCTCTCAAACATGACCATCTTTCATCGCAATTATTTTGGCCATTCTGAACTGAAATTGTAATCTCCATGCAGAAAGAGTTGGCAGAAAGAGTTGACAAAAAGAGCTCCAAAAGACAACAATGCCATTTCCTGGAAATACAGGAAAGCAGGACTAGTATATAGACTACTGGCTGAAATGGAGCTGTACCTCAGACAAAATTATGGATTTTGTAAGCTGCACATGGGCACCACAAAACTGTTTATTTATACAGTAGGGCTACAGCTATTGATTATTTTAGCAATCAAGTATTCTATCGCTTATTCTGGCAATTAATCGAGTAATCGGATCAAACGTACTTTTGCGTTTTAAACATCAATAGTCCAGAGCTCTCCCTAAGCAATGGCACAATGTCGCTGCACCAAAGTCTTGACAAATTGCTGAAATAGTGATGGGATGTGGCTTTCTGTTTTGTTTTTCCCCAACTTGTAAAATTTAACCATTTTTGAGGGATTTTTGTTGTTGCTGTTTGTTTTGTTTTTTTTTGTTGTTTTTTTTTTTTTTAGTTTGGTGGACTGGGTCCCTGCGTGATTTTTTTTTTTTTTTTTAATCCCTCTTTCTCTGTGATTCAGCAGTTGCATTTCAGCTGGAGGTTGAACATGCAAGCCTCACAGTCAGTTTTTTTATTATTATTATTTTATTTAAGTTACAGTGTTGGGATGCATTGTGTGTTGCCCAAAAAAAGCAAAAATCTCAGTGCGAGTCTGAGCAAAACAGAAGAAAGAGTGGACTTCTGCCAAGAGTATCTTCTTTCATAGAGTGTTTGTCACTGTGGCCATGGGACGGAGCTGTGACTCACCCAGTGTGAGGGGAGTGCTGAGTCTTTCTGAGAGTCTCTTTTAAAGAGTTTCTGTGTAGAGTTTCTGAGTTTCTTCTTTTAAAGAGCTTTATTTTCCTCTGTGTGTCGATTTGGAAAGCTGTAGCTTTTGAAGCTAAATTGATTAGCGCTTATACGCATGCTGTAGTCTTCTTCCGTTTCTTCTGGGGATGTGACAGTACCACACAGAGGTCTGGCATACGTACTACGGAGCATCAAGGCATAGAATTTGCCTTGAACATTTTTGTAATCGAATTATTCGAGTTACTCAACTAATCGTTTCAGCCCTATTATACAGTGGCTTGAGAGAGTGACTGGCACCATGAAAAGCAAAGCCAGCAAGAGATTCCTTGTTGACCCACTTCCTACCCCTGTCCCCAAAATTTCCTCAACAGATTTACACTGATCTCAAAAATGGTTCCGATTAAGGTGAAAAACTTGGAAATCCGCGGATCTACAGAAAATTTTCACACAGCGTCAATGCACCATTAAGATGGATGCCAAACACCTTAAAACAAAAAGGAAGATCTAAATGGGGACATGGTGCATCTTGGGACAATCATGGGAAATGAATACGCTATGTTCTCAAACTGAAAGACTATGCTCCTGAATAAACAATGAGAATAGCCTTCATACATTCTTAAAGAGAACTATCTTTCATACTAATGAGCACTCCACTTCCTTGCCCTTTGTGGGACAAAACAACAAAGAGGATGGCTCAGCTAAGGTAATCCTCACTATAATATTTTCAAAATTTATAACCAATTTTTAAAATGTATACATTAAGTGAGGTAAAAGTGCACCTTTAGCTTTTTTAGCCGGTGCGACAAAACATGATACTCTTTAAAAACCTTCCTATTTTAAGTGTTATTCCGCAGAAGTATTCCATATAACTAGGGATGTCCCGGAAATCAGGCCTGATCATATGGTTTCAGACTTGATCGAAATCGGACGTTGCATCTCGATCAGGAATCCGATATAGATTTTATCCTCATTATTTTGATCAGCGGTATTTCAAGTTCATTATTGCAGATTAATGGGCCTTTCACGCATCGCAAGCATCAGAGGCAAGAGACGCGTTGCTTTTTAGACGGGAGCGCACATTGCCGCTTATTGGCAGGCTGACGCGGTCAAAGTTCAACCCAATCTTTTTATTTATTTATTTTTAATTGAACAAAAGCAAAAACATAAGTTCAACCGGACATTCTCGCACACGCGTGCGGGTGAAACCGATTCCAGAGAAGAAAAGGGAACAAGTGTAGCGCCGTGAATTTGGGAAGAAGAGATGGAATTGTAACCCGGACAGAGGTGGGGGGAGTTACACGCACAAAGTTTCTTTCACAAAACTGCTGTTTGTGTGTTTACGTGCTCAGTCTGACGTCTCGATGTAATGACAAGAGGATGATGGACACTTTCCCACCGAAACTCTTGCTCAGTCATCCTTCCGTGCGCAGCAGGACCCGGTGCTGACGAAGTCCTCAGGACGCCGATCTGTCATCTGATTAATAAAAAGAAAAAACTAATTGTCCTGTGATCGTTTGTCTGCAAAACAGAGCGAGAGATGGTGTGCGCACGAGCGACGTGCACACTCATCACATTTAGGAGAGCATCTTAAAGAGCTTCCGTCTTCATTCACGTTCACTGCGCTGCTCTGAACTTGTTGAACACTGATAAAGCATCAGAGGGTACACTGAGGACTGTCAGGACGCAAATGTAAGTTGTTTTCTTTTTTTTCCTTTTACTTTTCAAGTTGACTTTTGAACTTTCGACGCTCTGAGCTGTGACGTAGCTTCGCGCTGTCCAATAGGAACGACATGTCGGGCCAAAACATGGAAGACTAGTGGCAGAAACCAGTGATCTGTACAAATGGTAAATGGACTGCATTTATATAGCGCTTTTCCATCTGCATCAGACACTCAAAGCGCTTTACAATTATGCCTCACATTCACCCCGATGACAAGGTGCTGCCATACAAGGCGCTCACTACACACCGGGAGCAATAGGGGATTAAAGACCTTGCCCAAGGGCCCTCAGTGATTTTCCAGTCAGGCTGGGATTTGAACCACAGATCAGTGCAGAAACCACGTGTCTGAAGAAAAATTGTTAGAAATGTTTTTTGTTGTTGCTGTTTGTTACCTCAAAATTTCTGATTACTGTTTAAAAAAAGTTTAGAACACTTGTAATATTAAAATAGCTAAATCAATAAATGGTTCTTTAGAAACCTTTCATCTATAAATTAAAACCACCTGTTATTTCAGATTAGATCATTTCTTGTTTAACATAAGGAACCTTGGACATTTATTTTTAGACAAATAAAACAACATGGAAATTTGTACATTTTTAAATCTGGTAGATTATTACTTGATTGTTCAAGCTATCTGAAGGAGAACTGCACTGTTTAAGTGATAAATAATAAAATAAGGTGATTAAAATGAAATTATTGTATATTTAGCATTTGTTCATTGTTCATTCAGTTTTTTTAAAGTATCAGATCGGGACTTGGTATCGGCAGATACTTAAAATCAGATGACTCAGAATCGTATCGGGGCCAAAAAAACCTGATCGGGACATTCCTACATATAACTAAAAAATGTTTAGATTTTATGATGCACCGATTATATGATTTATTGAATGAAACGTTAACATGTTGAATCAAACAATGGGACCAACAAAAAAAATAGCATGACAGTTAATTCCTTCACTCCTTAATCAATGAAAATAATATTTGATTAGTTTTCACTAGAGTTTTTGCTATTTGCTTTATTTTGAAGTTTTTCTTTTGTTTTGGGGGGGTTGTTTTTTGGAAAGTCTCCCTTTGATCAATAGGAAATTGTATTTTTGAAGTGTTTTTGTAAATTTAAAGACTAACTGTGCGCACACACACACACACTGCTGTGAAAAAGGACGATCCCTTGAGCTTTTACACTTTTTTTAATGACATCAAATGTTGAGAAAAATATATTTTTTTATGATATTGTTCGTCTGTTGGCTGCCTCCATTTTGTACAGGATCACCACAACAGATCCAGTACAGATCCGCATCAGGATTTGGCACAAGATTTACAGTGAATGCCCTTCCTGACGCAACTGCAGTTCTACCCAGAGAAACTCACACAGCCCCTGGTTGTCTTAAGAGATCTCCCAGCCAAGTTCCAACAAAACAACTAAATCATCACTTTTATTGGCAGTTTTCTTACTTGCACTTCATTTACATAAAACATTAAGAAACAAACTGTATGGTAAATATGTCTGGAGTAAACGGTTCTGAAAAACTGAATGACCATATAGTATTAGTGTAGGAACTAAGACATTCAGGACAACTCTCAAGGTGTTACAGGCCTTTATGGCTGTGATTGGAGAGATATAGATAGCACAGTGTACATAGCACAGCTTTAGTGTGTTGCACCACCAGTAACATCTTCATGGCAGAATTGAACAGGATTTTCATTCACAAAAACTAATTAAATCTAGGATTTAGTTTCCCATGTGCCTTCTGGCAAGCTACAGCCGAAATTTCACACCTTCTTATTTTGAAAATCATTATTTAATTATTATTAAAATAATGACAATGGTTACAATAATTACCAATACTGCTTTAGTAATTATTACAACCTCGAGTACACTGTTTTTCCAATATGAATCGACTATTACCTTATACTTGATCAGCTGGACTGAGTTGGTTGCCCTCTGCGCATGAGAAAAGAACACACTCTTGACAGCACCATGAACATAAATAGTTTGCCAAACAGTAAATGTCACTTCACTTAAAAAAAAAAAAAAAAAAAAAAAAAAAAGATTAAATAAAAATATAAATGTTGAGGTTTCGATCTTGGTTTCCTTGAAATGAGCTACTTTTGTTCAGGATGACTCATTTGGGGAAAGTGGTACATCATGTGCCATTCAACATGACTCACTGCAAAAGAAGTTAGCAGACCGACAGCCTACAGTGACCTGTGTGGTGTCCCACTGACCAGGGACCTCCCCTAAAAGTAATGCTCATGGATGTGCAGAATATAAGAGAAAGTCATTCAGGACTTGATGAGTAGCACACTGACTGAATATAAACCATCTCCAGTTTTGCAAAGTGATATGCATTTCATATCATAGCAGGGGTGGTGGGCCAAGTGGTTAGTGCGCTCACTATCAGTGTGGAAGGTTCCTGGTTCAAACCCCACCCATGCAACATTTCTCCATAATGTAAAGTTGTGTCAGGAAGGGGATCCAGTGTAAAACTTGTGCCAACTCAACATGCAGATCTACCTCGGATCAGGTGTGGCGACCCCGACTGAAAACAAGGGAGCAGCTGAAGGGATTTACTATGAATTTCATATCGTAAGACAAGCAGGAATACATTTCCCTTGAGAAGCACTGATTTAGTATGCAATACCAGATCAGTTGCGGCCCGGGTTAAAAACTACTGCCACCAGTGCTGTTGCCCAAGAAGGTGCCGGTAGAAATTGGGCGACTGCTGGGTGAAGAAGAAGAGGAAAAATGTATCAAGAGACAGCAAGAGAAGAGGAAAACCAGAAGGGTGGAAGTGAGAGTTGGAACTTTGAATGTTGGCAGTATGACTGGAGAGGAGAAAGGTAGACATATTGTGTGTGTGCAAGAGACAAGGTAGAAGGGAAATAAGAGTAGGAGCATAGGCGGTGGGTTGAAGTTGTTGCATCATGGTGAGGATAAGAGAAATGATGTTGGGGTCATTTTAAAGGAAGAGCATGGTAAGAGTGTGTTAGAGGTTAAGCAAGTGTCTGACAGGGTGATGAGTGTGAATTTGGAAATTGAAGGCTGGATGATGAATATCATCAGTGCATATGCCCCACAGGTAGGTGGTGAGCTGAATGAGGAAGAACACTTTTGGAGTGAGTTATATGAGGTGGTGGAGAGTGTGCCCAAGCATAAAAGAGTGGTGATAGAAGCCGGCTTCAATGGGCACACTGGCGAAGGGAACAGTGGTGATAAGGAAGTAATATGGTATCAAGAACAGGAATGTGGAAGGGCAGGTGGTAGTTGATTTTGCAAAAAGGATGGAATTGGCTGCGGTGAACACCTACTTTAAGAAAAGGGAGGGGCACAGGGTGACATATAAAAGGGGAGGAAGGTGCACACAGGTGGACTACATTCTTTGTAGGAGATGCAAGCATAATAAATCAGAGTGTAAGGTGGTGGCAGGAGAGAGAGTAGCTAGACAGCACATGATGGTGGTTGGTAGGGTGACTTTAGAAGTGAAGAAGAAGAGTGAGAACTCAACAAAGGATCAAATGGTGGAAGCTGAAGGAGGAAGATGTGTGAAATTCAGTGAGCAGGTGAGGGAAGCACTGAATGGAGGGGAAGCAATTTTGGACAACTGCAAAAGTACTGCAGATGTGGTGAGGGAGACAGCTAGGAAGGTACTGGGTGTGGCATGTGGACAGGGGAAGGAAGACGAGGAGACTTGGTGGTGAAACAAAGATGTCCAGGAAAGCATAAGGAGAAAGAGGTTGACAAAAAAGAATTGGGATAGTCTGAGAGATGAAGAAAGTAGACAGGAGTAGAAGGAGATGTGATGCAAGGTGAAAAGAGAAGTGGCAAAAGCTAAGGAAAAGGCATATAGCAAGCTGTACAAGAAGCTGAATAGTAAGGAAGGAGAAAAGGACTTGCACCAAATGGCCATACAAAGGGACAGAGCTGGAAAGGATGTGCAGCAGGTTAGGATGGTAAAAGATGCAGATGGTAATGTGCTGACAAGCAAGGAGAGTGTGTTGAGAAGGTGGAAGGAATATTTTGAAGAGCTGATGAATGAAGAAAATGAAAAAGGCTGGATGATGTGGAGAGAGTAAATCAGGAAGCACAAGGGATAAGGATGAAGTGAGGGCAGCTATGAAAAGGATAAAGAGTTGAAAGGCAGTTGGTCCAGGTGGCATTCCAGTGAAGGCATGGAAATTAGGCATATGAATCTTATCACTGACAATGATTCAATATACACCTTGATACACTACCAGCGATACATTACATATAGCAATACATGACGATACGATTCATTCCTGTTCCCAATTCGATGCAATTTGATATGTATTTGATGGCGATTCAATTCCTCACAATGCAATATGATGCAATTTGGTGCAATATTATTTGGGATCGATAAGATTTTATCGATACCGATGCCATTATCAATTCCAGATATCAATCCGATTCTGTGTACTAAAAGTAGGCTTTACAGATTTTCTAAGTCAACAATATTTTATTGACTTTTTACAATGTTTTACATTGTGTGCTTGTGGATTTAGAGAAAGCTTATGACAGAGTGCCAAGAGAAGAGTTGTGGTATTGCATGAGGAAGTCTGGAGTGGCAGATAAGTATGTGAGGGTAGTGCAGGACATGTACAATGACAGTGTGACAGCGGTGAGATGTGCAGCAGGAATGACAGACCCATTCAAGGTGGAGGTGGGAGTACACCAAGGACAGGATTTGTGGCTGAATAATATCTGCAAGAGTGAAGGAGAAAGTTTACAAAACAGTAGTGAGACCAGCTATGTTGTACAGCTTAGACACAGTGGCACTAACAAAAAGACAGGAGGCAGAGTTGAAGGTGGCAGAGTTATACTATTTGGGAGTAAAGAGAATGGACTGGATTAGGAATGAACATAGAGGAAAAGCTCGGGTGGGACAGTTTGTAGACAAAGTCAGAGAGGGGAGATTGAGATGGTTTGGACATGTGCAGAGGAGAGACCCAGGGTATACAGAAAGAAGGATGCTGAGGATGGAGCCACCAGGCAGCAGGAGAAGAGGGAGGCCAAAGAGGAGGTTTATGGATGTGCTGAGGGAGGACATGCAGGTGGTTAGTGTGACAGAGGAAGTTACAGAGGACAGGGTGAGATGGAAATGATTGATCTGCTGTGGCGACCCATAACGGGAGCAACCCAAAGAAGAAAAAGGTTTACTTACTGGATAAATTCCAGAGAATATAAGAAGCATTGGGGAATTATTAAAAAATTACTTTAAAATATCTTCTTTTTTAACAAGACTGGAATGCAAGCAAGTGTATTTGACACACAAAAATAGTTCATGCAAGCTTCCAGTTGAATCTCATACAATATACACAGAACAGGTTATTACTTAAAATAAAGGACAAAAGGATGATACAAGCTTTTGACAAAACATGGGAATAGTAATGCCCTGTATCACATTGAAAATATTTTTAAACACCGGGACATGTTTTGTTTAAGATAACACTGTGTCCAAAAAGAAATAAAGGGCTTGTTGCATGGGAACATGTACACTCACTTATTGTTTCCCGTTACAGAGCATGTCACATTTCTGTACTTCACAAAACTTGTGCCCCAGAGATGACATACCAATGATGCAGGGCAGCTGTTTATGGAATGCCACTAGTTAAGGTATAGATAAGATGTAGTTACTATTTATTCAGTCATTTCTTTGAATGTATTTCATACCAGGTCCATTAATGATGCACAGACACAGTACGTCACAATTTGTGTACAACACACTCTATAGCGTTCCAGTTGTTACAGAACCAGCTTGGAACTATGCCATGAGTTAGAGTGCACTGTTGTTTGGTTCAGACAATACAGCTTGGTTTGAACACTTCAAGCAGTAGCTAACAGTTCCAACAAATCTCTCAGTTTCTGTGTGTCATGTTTGTGTATGTCACATTTTTGTCTATCTCGTATTGGACCAGAAATACGGACATGCCGTTGTAAAAGTATTAGTTAGATGCAGCTGTGTCTCCACACTGAGCAGGTATTAAGCTCTGAAACCTCACAGGTTAATACTCCAGACAGTACCCTTAAAAATGGTATATTACATTATGTATTTCAAGGTACTTCATTTTCTCCCCTATGGCAGCCAGAATTTGTTCTCATGCTATAAGCCAAAGGGGAAAAAAAAAACCCAATCTGACGTGCTAAAATTATCCGTTTGTTCACTGCAGAGTAAAGATTATGGTGGTAGGGTGTTTGGTAGGGTGGTCCTTATCTTGCAACGTTTTGAAGTTTAATACTCTGACCCCCTGAATAAGTTCCAATTGATGAGAAAACGTAAAATTTCGACTGCATAAATTAATTTTTAGAGGTAGCTCAAAAGCACTGAAATTTTGCTGCGTCCAGTGCTCTATGGCGAAAGGCCACAAAGGCTCCCATTTTGTGGACTCCTTTGCATCCCTCAGTGTACTGTCACATAGTGCTGCATAAACTCTGCATAGGGCTGCATAAGCTCGGTGTAGTGTGTACGCCGCATTACACAACTCTACGTTGTCCCCGGTGTGAATAGGTGAATGTAAATCCCCTTTTACATACAAGTGTGCCGCTATGCAAGGCACTCAACTGGTCACTGGAACTGGTCACTGGGAGCAAGCTGGGGATTAAGGACCTTGCCCAAGAGCCCTTAGTGATTTTCTGGTCTGTCGAGGACTGGAACAAAGGATCCTCTGATCGTCAGCCACAGCTTTAGCTTTTAGACCATCATTTTCCTATGTACATATAAACACCCACACTTATACAAAAACAGGAGTGACAATGTGATGAGTATCACATTGTGTTGGTGCCAGTAAATGGAAAGCTTTGGAGTGTAAAAAAGATCAACTGATACCAGTATCACTAATGTACCGATATCCAAGCAAAACAAACAACTATACCAGGTAATGAGCATTATTATCACTTCACCGAGGCGTTGCTAGGCTGCTATCTGGCTATACCCACTTGCTGTGTGTAAACAAATGACGTCATAGTGCGCGCAGCCCAAGAACCCTCGTCAAACTCGGGCGAATATCTGTCATTGTGGGCGACTGTTCATGAACGTCAGGCCCCTGAAAATGCATACCGCCCTCCAAAAGCATGTTATTGTATTAATATAGGCCAAGAATATGAGCAAAAGTGCACGCAAATGTTCCATGGAACTGTCAACTATAATGAAAATAAACAAACACACCAAAGATGCATTCAATGGAAGCAAGATGCTTGATAAAACAAAAAGGGAAATAAAAATACCAATACTGGAAGGCAAAATTTTTCACAACTGGGATCTTCAGAAAAAACTAACAACATGATGATTTATTGACCCGACAGAATAAGAGGTTTCAAAAAAGGCAGTCATTTGACATACTAAATAAGAATTATCATGCAGTAATCAGCATTAAACAAAGAAGGATAATTTGTTTATCATCCATTACAGTCACTTCTGTCAGAGCGACATTTTGACCTAACAGGACTCGCACAAAAAGCCAGAAACCACAGTACTGGTAACTGTATACAGAACTTAGTAAGCGGGTGGCTGGGTCGTACAGTGCACATTAAGTCATTAAAGGCCCGAGGCTCATAGTCACCCCCCCATAACCTCCCCCATACACCAGTAACCTCCCATCATTAAGCCTTTCAGACCAAACACTGCTCTGCCTTCTGCATCTTAATAAGAAGAGGGGAAACTGGTAGGGAAGTGAAGGCACAGCAGCCTTTTAGAGGAAGCTGAATAAATGACTGAACACACACCCTGGGGCGGCCATGCCGGGGGGTTTCCAGGAGGTTGGCGCGAACGGGGCCAATTGCGTCAAGACCAAGGCGGCAGACGAAAACAAAACTGACAAATCAAAGCAGCCAAGCTTATAGAAGAGAAAGTAGAAGCCAAGACACTGCATTCAACTCCACAGCTTGTTTCTGCTTCAATGAAAGACAACACAAATGAAAACAGCAATTAGTGATTAAAGTGGAAATTCCACCCATGGCAAAGCTGGATCTTTTCCCCCCTGTCAAAAATCAGTCCAAATAATCCGAGTGATCATATGGCTTTTGGTGGCATTCTGGTTTTCTTGCAAAAGAAAAGTAAGCTGGGCATTTAGGAGACAGCCTGTGTTAAACTGTTATCTTCTCTCCTAATCCATATAATAATTAAGAGCAACTGTTCACACTTTTGCCAGACAATTGGCCAAAAGTCTGCTTTCACTGAATTAAGAAGGTGCAGAAAGCAATCGTACTCAGTGACCAGCGGGATGAACTGCAAGTGTGCGAGAGCTCTTAAATGACTAAAATCTATAGATGACCTTGATTAGAGCAAATGTAGCCATAAACTTGTGTCTAATGCAGTAATGAAGAGGAATCTCTGAGGTGGTTACCATGCTGACACAGCCTTAACATACATAAATACAAAATCAGGTACATTAGTGCATTTTAATTGATTTACATTTACCCTCTATATTGTCTTGCAAATAAGAGATCTAGCATCCTTGAAGACTTGAAAAGTAGGTCACTCAATTTCCCATGAGTGAGATTTTGGCAGGAGACAAAGCAAAGCAGGTATAAGACAGACAGAGCTGAGAAGGGCCTCACAATATGGTACTATGAGCATTATATACAAAAGAAAAAGTTTTATTCATAAATTTGCTGATGCAAACAAGATTAAAATCTGGATGGAGGACACTGGGGAACCATAGCTGTTACACAGTGTACTGTGTACAACTTGGCAAATTTAAACTATGTTGCATGTTGTTGTCAGACCCCCTGAGGAACATTCAAGTTGAGTAACTTCTAGTAATGGCCCGAACACACGGCATACGACAATAGCTGAATGATGAAAAAAGCCACAAAGTCATAAATCTTCGCGAAAAGGTGAAAGAATGAGCTTTCACTTTTCCCATCACTGAATACTCTGTAAATCAAGAGTGCAAAAGGAACGAAAGAGGAAAACAAAACCAAAGCTAGTGTTGACCTCGACGCTTTAAACGAAATGAGACTGGAGCCACTGCTGGAGCAGTGTGTGTCTGCATTCCGCTCTGTGTTTCAGGACTCGTTGCTGGGACAAAGCTCTGTAGCGCCTGAGTCCTGGAGAAGCTGCAAAGAGAAGTGCGCGATCCAATCCACTGTGGAGAGCTGTGCGCATGTCGGTGGATCCACCTGCTCTGGCTGCTTGTCCAGAACAAAAGAGGGATCATCTCTATCATCAGAATCCTCACTGTCTGGTTCAGAGTCTGATGACAAGCTTCACACTCCATCTTGCTCCAATTCAAAAAAAAAAAAAAAAAAAAACTGAAGCGCTTGCTCAACATTCATAAGCTGTCTCATTTTTACAAAAAAATTTAAAAAAAACACGCCACACCACTAAATACTCCACCAAAATAATGCACTCCAAACACGCCAAATATTTCTCAAATCTCTCAAATACCAAAATTATAATCATCTGTATGTCCAAAATGTGTGCATACTCAGCGTTTTTTGTGAGTCGTGCATTTGTACATTTGCTTGCAGCTGCGTATGTTTGCTTTTAATGCATGCATTCTGTCGTGTGTAGACCTTGCCATGCTCCTGCCTACATTTTTTTTTTCTAGGAATGCACTCCGTTATCAAAACAGTAAAGCAAACGGCACTCACGTTTCCAGATGTACAACGGAGCACACTGCTTCCTGCTTTCTGTGACCCCCCCCCCCGACCCCCACCACCACCACCAAAAGTAGAAAATATTGCATTTAAAGTCACAAGCAAACTTAAAACTTCCTGTCTCTTGTTTCAGCATTGTGTGTGTGAGTGTGTGAGAGTGAGAGAGAGAGAGATTTTCTGATCACCGGGCACTATGGTTGTGCGGATCAAGCAGTCAGTCACACACACAGGTTTGATTACTAGTTCTGATCACACACACACCGCACAGGCGTTGCGTACGTTGATCAGTCTCTCGCTCTCTCTCTCTCTCACACACACACACACTTCACCTTTTCTCCACCTGATTCACTCTGGATGAATGCATTCAGTGTTTGGATGTGTTGTAGTGCACGCGCGCACAAAAGGACTGTCTCATACATAATTCAGCGACTGAAACATTCAGAAAAGAATACAACCATTTGTGATCACACTGGGTTTTCTGCTTTTATATGTTATACCTCTGTGGATCAAAGCTGTTCACACATGAATGTACGCTGCTGCTGAAACTTTTCACACTTCATGCTCAAAATCACACTTCTGTAAACTGCCGCCTGGTTTGCACAAACTGAGTCGAAGTTCACTCAGAGATCACCGCAGACGACAAAATATTATTACATTGTGTCGGCCCTCGGCAGTTGCACGGCAACAAGGCTGACTGCGCTCCTGCAAAGCGCCCTGCTGCGAACTAATACGCAGCAATCAAGAATCACATCCTCAAAACTTTTGAACTGTCTGACACTGAAAGGGCCAGCAGGCTCTTCTCGCTGCACAGGATGGAGGACAGCAAGCCCTTTACAGTTCATGGACAGAATGCTGCAGCTATTGAGAGGACACCAACCGGACTTTTTGCGCAGCAAGGTGCGCGCAGCAAGGTGCGCGCAGCAAGGTGCGCGCAGCAAGGTGCGCGCAGCAAGGTGCGCGCAGCAAGGTGCGCGCAGCAAGGTGCGCGCAGCAAGGTGCGCGCAGCAAGGTGCGCGCAGCAAGGTGCGCGCAGCAAGGTGCGCGCAGCAAGGTGCGCGCAGCAAGGTGCGCGCAGCAAGGTGCGCGCAGCAAGGTGCGCGCAGCAAGGTGCGCGCAGCAAGGTGCGCGCAGCAAGGTGCGCGCAGCGCTGGCTAACGCCACAATCATGGACTGCCGTGCGCTGGCGAAGGAGGCCGACAAATTCTTCCTGGCTGGCCAGCACCACGGCATGACAGCAGTTGCACTCAACCCATCACACGCAGCGGTAGAAGCCCCACACCACACACCAGTAACATCTCTCCTCCACAGCAGCGCTCACAAACTGGCTTCTGTACTGTATGAAAATGTTCAGCTGGTCGAACAAAGTTGAACGAAACGCTAACGTCACAAAAACTAAGCAAACGATAAGAAACTGTCAAGAATGACAGCAAAACGAAATATGGACAAATTGAGGTTTTCGGTGGAATTCGTTCAAATTTTTCAACAGTTTAAAAATCCTGACGATTTCTTGTTTCGTTTGGGCTTCGTTGCTCTTCGTTAAGTGCTGTGTGACAGGGGCTTAAGTCTAGTAACTTCTAGTAGCCTCAGACTTTTCCTACCAGAGCGAAATAACTTAACGTCCCATGAATTTTAAAAGAAATACAACTTTCACAGAGGTCAGAATAACCAAAATGCTACAGTCACAACTGTATTCTTTTCCAATATATCAATTTATTTGTGGTAGCCAGACACAATATCAGCAATGACTACCATATATTTGTTTTTCCTTATTATTATTCTTTTTAACTATTCAAATTGGATGCAATTTTAGGCTGTCAATTAAAAAAAATTAATCGCAATTATTTGCATGAATGTCCCAAGTTAACTCGTGATTAATCTTCCTTTTTCATATTCAATCAAGCCTGCTTCTGAATGCCTTGTTTTCTCTCCTTTTTATGAAGTAATCAGATTTTTCATGTCTCATCAATTCCTCCAACGACTGGCGAAACCCTCTGTCAGCGAGGTCTTCAACTCCCACCTCCAGGAGAGCTTCTCCCAGATCCCGGGGGAGGTTGGAGACATGGAGTCCGAGTGGACCATGTTCTCAACCTCCATTGTCGATGCGGCAGCTCGTAGCTGTGGTCGCAAGGTCTCTGGTGCCTGTCGCGGCGGCAATCCCCGAACCCGGTGGTGGACACCGGACGTAAGGGATGCCGTCAAGCTGAAGAAGGAGTCTTACTTATCTTTGTTGGTAGGTGGGACCCCAGAGGCAGCTGACAGGTACCGGCAGGCCAAGCGTGCCGCAGCCCGTGCAGTCGCAGAGGCAAAAACTCGGGTCTGGGAGGAGTTAGGGGAGGCCATGGAGGAGGACTATCGGTCGGCCTCAAAGAGATTCTGGCAAACTGTCCGACGCCGCAGGAGGCGGAAGCAGCTCTCCACCAGCACTGTTTACGTTGCGGGCGGGGAGCTGTTGACCCTGACTGGGGATGTTGTCGGGCGGTGGAAGGATTACTTCGAGGATCTCCCCAATCCCATCGTCACATCTTCCAAAGAGGAAGCAGAGACTGGGGACTCAGAGGCGGACTCATCCATTACCCAGGCCGAAGTCACTGAGGTGGTTAGAAAGCTCCTCGGTGGCAAAGCTCCTGGGGTGAATGAAGTCCGTCCTGAGTACCTTAAGTCTCTGGATGTTGTGGGACTGTCTTGGTTGACATGCCTCTGCAACATCGCGTGGCGATCGGGGACAGTGCCTCTGGATTGGCAGACCAGGGTGGTGGTCCCTCTGTTTAAGAAGGGGGACCGGAGGGTGTGTTCCAACTACAGGGGGATCACACTCCTCAGCCACCCCGGTAAGGTCTATTCTGGAGTACTGGAGAGGAGAATTCGACCGATGGTCGAACCACGGATTCAGGAGGAGCAGTGTGGTTTTCGTCCTGGTCGCGGCACACTGGACCAGCTCTACACGCTCCATCGGGTGCTCGAGGGTTCATGGGAGTTCACCCAACCAGTCCACATGTGTTTTGTGGATCTGGAGAAGGCGTTTGACCGTGTCCCTTGGGGCACCCTGTGGGGAGTGCTCCGGGAGTACGGGGTCCGGGGTCCTTTGCTAAGGGCTATCCGGTCCCTGTACGACCGCAGCAGGAGCTTGGTTTGCATTGCCGGTACGAAGTCAGACCTGTTTCCAGTGCACGTTGGCCTCTGCCAGGGCTGCCCTTTGTCACCGGTTCTGTTCATTATTTTTATGGACAGAATTTCTAGGCGCAGCCAGGGTATAGAGGGGGTCTGGTTTGGGAACCACAGAATCTCGTTTCTGCTGTTTGCAGACGATGTGGTTCTGTTGGCTTTGTCAAAACAGGACCTTCAGCGTGCACTGGGGCGGTTTGCAGCCGAGTGTGAAGCGTCCGGGCCATGGTTCTCGACCGGAAAAAGGTGCTTTGACCTCTTCAGGTCGGTGGAGTGTCCTTGCCTCGAGTGGAGGAGTTTAAGTATCTCGGGGTCTTGTTCACGAGTGAGGGACGGATGGAGCGTGAGATCGATAGACGGATCGGTGCAGCATCTGCAGTGATGCGGTCGCTGTATCGGACCATCGTGGTGAAGAGAGCTGAGCAGGGGGGGCAAAGCTCTCGATTTACTGATCGATCTACGTTCCGATCCTCTTCTATGGTCATGAGATTTGGCTCATGACCGAAAGAACGAGATCGCGAGTACAAGCGGCCAAGATGAGTTTCCTCCGCAAGGTGGCTGTGCGCTCCCTTAGAGATAGGGTGAGGAGCTCGGTCACTCGGGAGGAGCTCGGAGTCGAGCCGCTGCTCCTCCATGTCAAAAGGAATCACTTGAGGTGGCTCGGGCATCTTTTCCGGATGCCCCCTGGACGCCTTGCTGGAGAGGTGTTCTGGGCACGTCCCATTGGGAGGAGGCCCCGGGGAAGACCCAGGACACGCTGGAGGAACTACATCTCTCGGCTAGCTTGGGAACGTCTTGGGGTTCCCCCGGAGGAGCTGAGGGAGGTGTGTGTGGATCGGGAGGTCTGGGCGGCTTTGCTTGAGCTGCTGCCCCCGCGACCCGACTCCGGATAAAGCAAAAGAAAATGGATGGATGGATCAATTCCTTAGTACAAACTGTAGTAGTACTACAGCAGGCCACGGAGCAGGTGATTACAGACCCTGCAAGGCTTATGACAAATGTGGCTGTGGACTCCATTAGCTTAGCGGGGAAATTAGTGCAGAAAATCCACTATGGTGATAGTGCAGTTTATCTGCCAGGGAGGGAAATTCAACAAGAGGACACTGTAATCTGCTTCCGTAGACGTGTCCATAAAAATCATAGAGGGACATGCTTTGCAAACTTAATGCCCATTACTACATTGGATGATGTTGAAATTGAGGATGGCCCAGTGGTTGTTCCAGCAATAGCAAAGATTTCATGTCAACTGTCAACCCCACTGAGGTCCTTAGACTGGGTCTCATTAACATAAGATCACTTTCCTCAAAATCATTGTTGATTAATGATCTAATTATTGATCATCACTTAGATATGATTGGGTTATGTGAAACCTGGCTTAAACCTACAGCTGTCCTCCCCTTAAATGAGGCATGCCCAGCAGCATATACATTTAGTCAGGTCCCTTATGATGCAAAGCAAGGCGGGGGTATTGATTTTATTTATAAATCTAGGTTTAGCTTATTAGCTGTTGGGGGGTCACAAATATAACTCGTTTGAGCACTTGATTCTCCGCTCTGCTCAGGATATTACGCACTGCCAAGGTCTCTGTGTAGGCTGTGTAGGACCAAAGCATCCTTATCCTGCCAGCGGATAAAGGCAGATGCACGGTGGTCCTCAACACATCGGACTATGAGGCAAAGATCAACAACTTGCTCAGTGACTCCAATACATACGAACGTCTGAAGAGGGACCCCACGAGCGGCTATAAGAAGAAAATCATTAGCTACCTCCAAACCCTGGAGAAAGAGGGACTCATCGACAGGCAGACATACTACAGACTGTACCCTGGGGACGTCACTCCTTGCATCTATGGACTGCCCAAAATCCACAAACAGGATGTGCCACTCAGGCCTATTGTATGTAGCACAGATTCCATCACATACAATTTGGCCAAGCACCTCATGTGGATTTTGGCTCCTCTAGTGGGTAACTCAGACCACCATGTGGAGAACACACAAGATTTTGTGAACAAGATCAAGGACCTGCAGCTGGAGGCAGATGAAACAATCGTGTCATTTGATGTGACTTCATTGTTCACCTGCATCCCCACCGCTGAGGCCGTCTGTGAGGCAGAGACTGCTGGAGGATGTGTCTCTACTTGAAAGGACAAAACTTACACCAGACCACATCTGCCAACTCTTGGAGATCTGTCTTAACACCACATATTTCCTGTTTAGGGGGAATTACTACAGGCAGATTCATGGTTGTGCGATGGGGTCGCCGGTATCTCCCATTGTGGCCAATCTGTACATGGAGCGAGTGGAGAAGACAGCCTTGACGTCTTTCACGGGCATCTCTCCCAGTCACTGGTTCAGATATGTTGATGACACATGGGTTAAAATCAAGCAACAGGAAGTTGAGGACTTTACAGAACACATCAACTCGGTGGACGCCAATATCAGGTTCACACGTGAGGATGCCAGAAACAACCATTTAGCCTTCTAGGACTGTGATGTTACGACTGGAAAGAACAGGCAGCTCCAGACAGGGGTTTACAGAAAACCAACTCACACTGACCAATATCTGCTCTTTGGCTCAAACCACCCCCTTGAACACAAGCTCGGGGTGATCAGGACGCTTCAACAGAGAGCCCTACAGGTGCCCACAACTGCAGAGGGAAGGGCTAAAGAACAACAACTTGTCCAAAAAGCTTGCATAACCAAAGAATTTCTGCACAAACTGTCAGAAACCGTCTCAGGGAAGCTCATCTGTATGCTCGTCATCCTCATCGGGGTCTCGACCTGACTCCAGTTTGTCGTCGTAACCGACTTGAGTGGGCAAATGCTCACATTCGCTGGCGTTTGGCACGTTGGAGAGGTGTTCTCTTCACGGATGAATCCCGGTTCACACTGTTCAGGGCAGATGGCAGACAGCGTGTGTGGCGTTGTGTGGGTGAGCGGTTTTCTGATGTCAGTGTTTTGGATCGAGTGGCCCATGGTGGCGGTGGGGTTATGGTATGGGCAGGCGTCTGTTATGGACAAAGAACACAGGTGCATTTTATTGATGGCATTTTGAATGCACAGAGATACCGTGACAAGATCCTGAGGCCCATTGTTGTGCCATACATCCAAGAACATCACCTCATGTTGCAGCAGGATAATGCACGGCCCCATGTTGCAAGGATCTGTACACAATTCTTGGAAGCTGAAAATGTCCCAGTTCTTGCATGGCCGGCATACTCACCGGACATGTCACCCATTGAGCATGTTTGGGATGCTCTGGACCGGCGTATACGACAGCGTGTACCAGTTCCTGCCAATATCCAGCAACTTCGCACAGCCATTGAAGAGGAGTGGACCAACATTCCACAGGCCACAATTGACAACCTGATCAACTCTATGTGAAAGAGATGTGTTGCACTGCATGAGGCAAATGGTGGTCACACCAGATACTGACTGGTATCCCCCCCCCCCCAAATAAAACAAAACTGCACCTTTCAGAGTGGCCTTTTATTGTGGACAGTCTAAGGGACACTTGTGCACTAATCATGGTGTCTAATCAGCATCTTGATATGGCACACCTGTGAGGTGGGATGGATTATCTCAGCAAAGGAGAAGTGCTCACTATTACAGATTTAGACTGGTTTGAGGAAAATGGTGATATTGTGTATGTGGGAAAAGTTTTAGATCTTTGAGTTCATCTCATACAAAATGGGAGCAAAACCAAAAGTGTTGCGTTTATATTTTTGTTGAGTGCACATACAGCTACATCTGCATTCTGTTGCCATTACTTAAAAAGTCATCACTTGACCCAGCTATATTAGCTAATTATAGGCCAATCTCCAACCTTCCTTTTCTCTCAAACATTCTTGAAAGGGTAGCTGTAAAACAGCTAACTGATCATCTGCAGAGGAATGGTCTATTTGAAGAGTTTCAGTCAGGGTTTAGAATTCATCATAGTACAGAAACAGCATTAGTGAAAGTTACAAATGATCTTCTTATGGCCTCAGACAGTGGACTCATTTCTGTACTTGTTCTGTTAGACCTTAGTGCTGCTTTTGATACTGTTGACCATAAAATTTTATTACAGAGATTAGAGCATGCTATAGGTATTAAAGGCACTGCGCTGCAGTGGTTTGAATCATATTTATCTAATAGATTACAATTTGTTCATGTAAATGGGGAATCTTCTTCACAGACTAAGGTTAATTATGGAGTTCCACAAGGTTCTTAGGCAGTATTATTAGACAGCATTGCTTAAATTTTCACTGTTACGCAGATGATACCCAGCTTTATCTATCCATGAAGCCAGAGGACACACACCAATTAGCTAAACTGCAGGATTGTCTTACAGACATAAAGACAGATGACCTCTAATTTCCTGCTTTTAAACTCAGATAAAACTGAAGTTATTGTACTTGACCCCACAAATCTTAGAAACATGGTGTCTAACCAGATCCTTACTCTGGATGGCATTACCCTGACCTCTAGTAATACTGTGAGAAATCTTGGAGTCATTTTTGATCAGGATATGTCATTCAATGCGCATATTAAACAAATATGTAAGACTGCTTTTTTGCATTTGCGCAATATCTCTAAAATTAGAAAGGTCTTGTCTCAGAGTGATGCTGAAAAACTAATTCATGCATTTATTTCCTCTAGGCTGGACTATTGTAATTCATTATTATCAGGTTGTCCTAAAAGTTCCCTGAAAAGCCTTCAGTTAATTCAACATGCTGCAGCTAGAGTACTGACAGGGACTATAAGGAGAGAGCATATCTCACCCATATTGGCTTCTCTTCATTGGCTTCCTGTTAATTCTAGAATAGAATTTAAAATTCTTCTTCTTACTTATAAGGTTTTGAATAATCAGGTCCCATCTTATCTTAGGGACCTCATAGTACCATATCACCCCAATAGAGCGCTTCGCTCTCACACTGCAGGCTTACTTGTAGTTCCTAGGGTTTTTAAAGAGTAGAATGGGAGGCAGAGCGTTCAGCTTTCAGGCTCCTCTCCTCTGGAACCAGCTCCCAATTCGGATCAGGGAGACAGACACCCTCTCTACTTTTAAGATTAGGCTTAAAACTTTCCTTTTTGCTAAAGCTTATAGTTAGGGCTGGATCAGGTAATCCTGAACCATCCCTTAGTTATGCTGCTATAGACTTAGACTGCTGGGGGGTTCCCATGATGCACTGTGTGTTTCTTTCTGTTTTTGCTCTGTATGTACCACTCTGCATTTAATCATTAGTGATTGATCTCTGCTCCCCTCCACAGCATGTCTTTTTCCTGATTCTGTCCCTCAGCCCCAACCAGTCCCAGCAGAAGACTGCCCCTCCCTGAGCCTGGTTCTGCTGGAGGTTTCTTCCTGTTAAAAGGGAGGTTTTCCCTTCCCACTGTCACCAAGTGCTTGCTCACAGGGGGTCATTTAGACCGTTGGGGTTTTTCCGTAATTATTGTATGGCTTTGCCTTGCAATATAAAGCACCTTGGGGCAACTGTTTGTTGTGATTTGGCGCTATATAAATAAAATTGATTTGATACGTTCCATCTGGGCAGGTAGGATTCCCCAGTCCTGACCTTCTTGTAGAAAAACTGGTGTCAATAGCGTTCAGAGACCAGCTGAACAATTCCATGGTTAATCCAATAGTAGTCCAATGGATCCAGAATTCAATATAGTTTGACGAATTCACAGTCTGGTGAAGGAGGGACTTGCAGGTTAAAGGCAGAGAGATAAGGGAGAGTGGAGGAGATGCGACCGCCCTCGTCGGAGTCCCAAGTTGTATATAAAAGTTCATTAACATTAATAAAGGCATTTCTGAATTTGAATCAAATTACAGACCAATCAGAGGCCTGCTTTCAAAAAGTGGTGTCACTTAACCAATCTCGTCGCATGCTACTGGGCATAATGCAAAACCGAAAGTTAGTTGCTAGTTGTGTACTCGAGACAGTAATTCACTATATTTTGGCAAAAAAGATTTAGCCAAAATTAGACAGTGACAACGTAAGAGGCGATTAGACACATATTTTAGACAGCTTTGAGCAAGCCGTCCACTATTTTCTCATGGCAGGTGTCAGCTAAATACCAGCTGACAGACAGGAACATCTAACACCGCTTGTTTGGCACTTAGAAAATGTGTGGCCATTCACACTATCATCATGAAAACAGTCAGCAGATAATCATTGTCGAGCTGGATGTGAAATCTGTCTAAGTACCGCGCAACTGTGGAATTTCGGAGTGCACGTGACGTGCCAGAGTGTCGGCTCACCCACGTGTGCGTCTGTCATGTGATGTGGTCCCCCCAATACATGCATGCGTGTGGTTCGCACGCCCCCCACCCCTGCAGGCAACGCGCCTCTCATCTGATCACGGAGTGACACCTTGGTCTGTGCACTGAACAGATGGGGGCGTGGCAGCCGTTGACAACTCTGGTGCTGAACATCAGAGCTGCAGAACACGCACTGTGTTCTGACGGACACGTGCGTGTGTATGCTTAGTGTCCTCACATAAAAATACATATCGCTTTTCCGACAGGCTGTTTCAGCTGGACTGGGCCGTCAGTTGATGTGGACATGCAGCAGGCGATCTGAACGTCACATCTGTCTGACAGGACAGTGAGCGGCGCACTGCAGGACCATATGACAGGCCAACAGTATGGCAAATATGCCACTTTCAGTCACATATATCAGCAGAAATGGATGCCGAAAAAGCATTTGGCAGAGTGGAATGGGAGTACCTTTTCACAGTCCTGAAGAAATTTGGTTTGGCGATCGATTTAATTCTTGGATACTCCCCCCCCCCCCCCCAGCTTCTGTCTGTAGTCATAATGTAAAACTATTTTACTCTGTCACGTGGCACACGTCAAGGTTGTCCTTCTCCCCTTTACTTTTTGCTTTAGCAGTACAGCCACTATCAATAGCTCTATTGACCTCGTCCTTGTTCCAGGGTGTGACTCCGAGTACAGAACATAGGGTTGCTCTGTATCCAGACGATTTACTTTTATGTCACAAATCCAACTAATCATTTGACATCTATTATGGTAGTACTCCAAAATGTTGGCTTTTCTGGAAATAGGCTTAAAATACAAAAAAGTGAATGCTTGCTTATAAATGTAGCTGCACAGCGACTCAGACAAACTGGTCTTCCTTTCCATCTGACTCATTCTGGTTTTAAGTCTTTGGGAGTGAATGTAACTGGGTCACCTCAGGTTGTGCGGGCTGAACATTTTACTCCTTTATTGACCAATATAAGGTCAGCTTTACAAAGATAGGCTAATTTACTAGTGTCATTTATGTAAGATTAATATAGGGGAAATCAATGTTTTACACAAGGTTTAGTACCTTTTACAGTGTATTCCTCTGCTCTTAGCCAAAACCTTTTTTTAAATCTATTTATAAAATGATTTCCTAGTTTATATGGGAAAGTAAAGCCCCAAGAGTATGTAAATCATTATAACAAAGACGTCGGCTCAGTGGAGGTCTGTTTTCACCTAATTTGTTTTATTACTGGGCAGCCCACATTCAAAAATACATTTACTGGTTAAAAGATCCTTATACAACTTGGTGCCAGTTAGCAGCTCAGTTGTGTTTACCTACCTCTCTCTCCCTGCCTTATTTTCATTCTTCCTTGTGTCCTTGTCTCGGCACACAGACAATCCTGTTGTACGTGCTCCTTTTAAAATATGGTATCAATTTCAACTTCACTTCAAATGTGTTTCTGCTTCTGCTCTTGGTCCTTTATGTAATAATCACCCCTTTCCTTCTTACACACTGTATTTCATCTACCGGATTAATGTTTGGTATTATTGTTTCCAGCATTCCACCACAGTGGTCCTGGCTCCGGACGCACTGTGCAGTGAAATGCTCCTGCAGGTAAGATTCATGTTTCATATGTTCTCATGGCGAAACAGATCATCATACACATCCACATCATACACATACCACATCATACATCTGACAGAATGAAATGTGATCAAGCAATAATTTGTTTATTACAGCATTGACAGTTTATTACAGTGAGATCTGTTCAGCTCTGAGCCTCTGACGTGAGGTATGATCTGTGGTTGGTATGTTCGGATTGGATGTTCATGAAGGTTCGATTTGTTGCACCTGCTTATTTTCTCTTTAGTTATCCTTGTACAGTTGAAGATGATGTGCTCGTGTTTTGTTCGACTGGAAAAAAAAAGCTGAATAAATATTTAATAAAAAACAAGGTGGAGACGGCCAAAAAATACCAAAATGTTCTCCTGTTGAACAACATTATATTTCACTCACAAACCATTGTTGCTGTTTTCTAATGCAGCCATTATATGACACTGGTCAAAATAAATAAATAAATAAATTCTTGCATAGTCTTTGAGAACTAATGTAGGGTCATTTTGGAGTGCTGAATCCGAATCTGAGCTTAGAATTCCTCGATCACATCACATTTGTGTGCAATCTGCGTTTTCCATATTGATGGATGACACAAAATTAGCTCATTTACTCACAAGTTTGATGCCACTAATCATGCACAAAAGCAGCTTCAAAAGCATAGTTTTTAAACCAGGTTTGCAAAATGTGAACAAGAGCCATAATGTCATTTATGGCACCGAAGAGGTGTGCGAGACTGCAGGTTTTGTTTCAATGATTGATACGAGAAATATGTTTTCATATTTCAAAAACGTGATGTGATTAGCAAAAACTAACACCAGATTCATCGCCCCCAAATTACACAAAACCTGCTGAAAAACTCCATGCAAGAAAAATTGTGTTGATCAGTGTAAAGGCTTTAACCTACACATTATTTAAACACTTTAGGATTAACACATTTTAAGGGGACAGTTTTTCTACAGCTTTTATAGGATTAACACATTTTAAGGGGACAGTTTTTCTACAGCTTTTATTTAATTCAATACCAATTAAAACAAATTTAATTTTAATGATCAACCTACGAGGTTGGACACATAAGAAATTAATAGTGACTCGCCAGTATTTCACAGTTCCTCTGACCACGCCACTGTGTCCTGGCGCCGCTCTGCTGTCGCGTCTTTTTCCACTGAGTGACACCTCGGTGCAGGTGTCTTTTTCCGAGTGAAGAACACAGTTATGGGTTGTTGTTGGCGCTCTTTTTTCTTCTGGGCGAGAAGATTATAAATAGGCACATGCAGAACACAATACGCATGCTCTCTCTTCGCTCACTGCCTCTGGTGTTACCGTTGCGGGACGGATGCGGGCCCCACAAAGAATCCAAGTCATTAAAAAGATACAAACCTCTCTCAGTGGCCAGGGAGCTCTGCGACTGCAGTTCCGAGACCATGCAGCACTGCAGATTTTTCCCGCAAGAATTCTATCCCTGCGGGCTGCTGGAGCGCTCTGCATCAAAACAGTGAGTGTAGTCTCTGGACCTGTTGTCAGAGTTCGGCCGCAACTCCGCACAGCAGACAGTGGGGCGGTGTGAGTGGCCCGCTGCGGCGCTTAACAAGCCCACAGACTCGGTAAGCGCATCGGCAGCAGTGAGAGCAATCGCGGTGATGCCGACCGGTGCCGCGACCAGCCCGCCTGATAAGGACGCAGAACATAATGCGCTGTAAAAAAAAAAAGAAGAAGAAGCAGCAGCAGCAGCATGCAAAATTGCACAAAAAAAATCCTCGAAACTGCGAGGCCGCGAAAGGTGAACCGCGTTATAGCGAGGGACCACTGTAGTGCCAAATCACAAGAAAGTTGCCTCAAGTCACTTCACACAAGTAAGGTCTAACCTTACCAATATACAATATAAATATACAAAAAAGTTTGTCAGGTCCTGGTGCAGCTTGCATACCAATAACTAAATAAATAAAAACTCCAATAATAAAACAATACAGGCCAATAATAAATGTACACTACAAGAAAGCACAAAAATCCCAAATTATACATATAATGCAGAAAAAAAAGGTTATTTATAATCTGGAAAATACAATAAATTTATTAAAGCAGTTAACAGGCAGTTGAAGTTACATGTGAATAATTGCGTTGCAGGTCAAGTTAGGGTGTGACTACTTAAATTTTCTAATTGTGCTCCTAAGGTTTTCAAGTCAGGGGTTGCAGTGCCCCCTCTTAATAAAAAAAAAAAAAAAAGTTAGTCTAGAGCCCTGACATGAAGCACATTTATGTCACACAGTCAGCCAGCATTTGGTTTCACCAATTCTCAGTTATGTTCACCCAAGTGATGTGTTATGGGTGTTCACATTAGCCACAACTGTGGCAAGACTCACCTATGCACGTGCAGCTGCATAACACAAAACCCAGGCCAGATTTTTCAGATTGCAGTTACAGTGTAGTTCTTCTCCAACCAACGACACCTTGCCAGAGTAACCAATGTGGGGTCAGAGCCAGACTGAAAATTTACAGTTTCTTTTTAAAGAGATGACTCAGCCTGGTTAGACACTTCAGTCACAGTGTCACCGAAATACAAGCACATTTTCAGAAGGTACTGTATACAAGGTGACCCAGCTCAAATTCCTGTCACAAACAAACCGATATTTCCTTAATCATATTATGAGCAACTGGCACAGCCTACGCCGCTTCAACCAATGAGCCCCTCCCTCCAGTCAACCTCCCCGCCTTCTCATTCATCTACCCTCAGGGAGAGGCATGCAGGCCAGAGGAAGTATGACTCATCTCAGTAACAAGATGCATTCTTCAGAATTCTCTACAGATGGGTTGTTTGCGAAGTGAAGCACACAAGAATATTATAGAGGGAGAGGTGAAAACTAAATTAAGACAAAGTAAAATAAGAGGCAGACTGAATGAAGGAAGCAAAAAGAAAACTGGGGTATGAATGATGGGTTAAGAGCAAGTCATCAGTTGTGTGGGTTTCCTGGTCTGCACAGATCAACATTTCCTTCAACTCCACAGAGAGAATCCTTGGCTTTTGTCAGGGATTTTCTGAATCACAGATGGAGACTCCAAATACTACATCTAAGGCTAATCCATCAAGTTTCACCAGGAAAAATAAAAGATGAGAAAGGACATTAACGTGTTATTTTTTGCAGAGCATGCAGAGGCCAGTAAGGCACAGTTAAGAATTTTCAAGAGAAGTGTGTTAAATCATTAGGTCGAAAGTGTTGTGAAAGTGTAGGTACACTGACCCACAACAGGGGGCGCTAATGAACGGACAATGGAGGAAGTCAAATCACAAAGCTTTACTGTTGTGAACACGCACAACAAACACAACAGATTACAATTATAGCGGTAAGCCGAATTCCAATGGTGTCGTGTGGGCAGGCTCGACGATAGGAGACGTCTGTCCGAGTCGAACCGGAACCACCCGATTTCCTCTGCCACCGAACCCCGGGAATACTGGAGCCACCAAGTCACGAACTCCCAGGTGGCCACTGCCTCCGCTCGTCGGATCCGGTACTGCTGGCAAGGAACAGAAACAGTCAGGTGTGGGTGCGGCCGCACCCAGCAACACACGGGGTGGAAACACCACCTCCACCTCTACTCAAAATAGTACTGTAGGATTGGAATGTGAGTACTTATCCTACTTCGTTCAATACGGTCTTCAGCTGACCTAAGCACAAGCAACACAGTATTAATTCTCAGAATAATACAACTGGCTGAGTTCGTTACCTCCTTAGTAGAGCGATATCTTGGCAATGAGGTGGAGATGCCGTCCTGCTGATATACCTCCCTGGTGATTGATATAAGCTGTCTCAGGTGATGGGTGACAGCTGTCACCCTGGCTGCTCCTGTGAGGCGGCAGCGCCCTCCGATGTCTGGAGCCTGCACTCCAGACAGGGCGCCCTCTGGTGGTGGTGGGCCAGCAGTACCTCCTCTTCAGCGGCCCACACAACAGAAAGAGAGCCACTATAGCTTCTTCCAAACGAACACTGTGCATCTGCAAAACTTGGCACTCACCCCTGCAGATCATGAGCCTCTCACACACACTATATCACACGCACTCTCCAACTTCTACATCAAGCTATTTCAGTACCAGTCCACACTAATATTGCTTGAAATCACATTACAAAGGAGAAGCTATGCAGCCTTTCAGTCTGACCATCTGATACTGACTTTTTGAAATGCGCTCCGTCTTGTGATGTCAGTGTAAATGATCAATTCCCACTACTCGACTGACAGCACTGGATGAAAAAGACTGATGTGAAAGTAAACCAACATCTTCAGACTCAACTATTTAAGCCGGCTAAGCAAGTTTGCTGCTGTAGGTTTAATTACACACGATTTCCTCAAACACTCAGCTGTGATCTCACAGACCAACTTTCAAACATCACAAATTTCTCACAGAACACAAAACAAAAGCTCACTATGATTCCCCCCCTTACCTCTGACAGTTTTAAATGTAACTTGCATATGTACTTCCTTTATCAATATTAATACTTGGTAAAAAGAAAAATAATTAAATAAATGATACATAAAATATGGGCTGGAAGTAGGGCTGCAATTAAAACATTTTTGTAATCAATATTTTTTATTAATCTCATAATTCTTTTTACTGATTTTCAGATTAGCTGGTTTTTGTTTTGTTTGTTTAATTCACCAGAAATTGGCAACTATACATTCTACAAACAACTTTGTCTTGCATTACAATATTTTGCCAAGAAAGCATTATTATCATTTTTTTTTTATCCCAGGCATAGTGCCAAACATAAATAAATCTTGTGTGCAGTTTGTTTCTTCCTGAGGCATAAAAAGACTGACAATCAAATCAAAACATATTTCATAAGGCTGCAACTAATAGCTATTTTTATTACCAATTAACCTGCATTTGCTGTATTAATCCATTAATTGTTTGGTCCATAAAATGTCAGAAAATGGTGATAAATATTGATCAGTGTTTCCACAGAAGTAGAGAAACTGAAATGCCAACTCAAGATCACGTTCCATTGAGTTCTGTTTGTGAGCTTGCGACCCCGAGATTTCAGCCACTCGGCCACGAGAATTGGGGTAATTCACTTCAGGTTGTCTGCCAGCAATAACACCAGATGCGATTTTAAAGCGCAGTTTGTGTGTTTTCTTGCGTTTTCTGCCGTGGTTTCAGCAAGTTATCCCTTGAAGTATGTTCAAAGTGTAGCTTGAATGAAGTTCTTGTTGATTTTAAATCGTATTCAGGACAAAACCTGCTAATATTATTGATAAGAGCATACAGACTGTCAGCAACTGTGGCGGAAAAACACAGTTAATAATCAATTATTCATAAAACGTATAAAAATACAACCACAATTCCAATGAAGTTGGGACATTGTGTAAAATGTAAATAAAAACAGAATACAATGATTTGCAAATCCCCTTCAACCTGTATTCAATTGAATACACCAC